>NW_007728429.1:182757-187140 GCF_000696425.1 Galeopterus variegatus | reverse complement strand
GAAGTGATTTGAATAGGTAAAAGCACTCTACAATATGAAATAGGAGGCCTCCCCCCCCCCCCCCAAAATCTGATACTTCACTAACAGCTTTTTGCAATTAAAGACTGTTTTTCTGGAAAGGACTTACTACTATGTGCCTTGAAATAGCTAATTTACCTTGTTGGCTTAAAGTGATCATGAGATTAAAAAAATAATTTATACACATCCTTTCAGGAGCATGTCTTGGAGGTATATCACATCTGTCTTGAGAGTGGTAAGCACTGTTAGCCCAACTGTAAATTGGAATAATAATAATAAGAGTGAACATTTATGTGTTTACCACATGGCAGATACTGTTCTCAGCCTTTATCTTATTTAACTCTTAAAATAACTCTATGAGGGTGTTATAATGATGGTCCCTGCTTTACAAAAGAGGATGAAGACGTTTGGTCACTTGCCAGTGGTAGAACTGAGACTTGAACCTGGTTCCACTGACTGTAGAGCTTTGCTCTTAAACATGACATTTCTCTGCTTCCCCAGCCTCTCCCAACCTCTCAGCACTACATCTGGGGCTGGATAATTCTTCGTTTTGGGAGTTGTTGCACTGCAGGGTGTTTAGCAAAATCCGTTGTCTCTATCCTCTAGATGCCAGTGGCACTATTTCCTTCCCTGCCCCCTCCCCCACTTGTGAAAAATGCAAATGTTTCCAGACATGATCAAATATCCTTGGGGAGGGGGAACAAAATCACCCCCAATTGCAAACCACTGTTGTAATGGAGCCCCCAGTTCCATATCCCAGATCTTGGCTTCTTTTGGAAATAACTGAAGACAGTTTCTGAGTGAATGCTCTTGCCCTAGAACTTTATTACTTACAATTTGGTAGGCTTGAAAGGTGGCTCGTAACTGTTTGTGGCTCCTCTTGGCCAGGACTTCATTGAAGGCGAGCTCATCAGTGCCCCAGCGGCCTTCCCCTGCCTCAAGGGTCAAACAAACGTTTTGAAAAAGGCTTTTGCAAAAAGACTGAATATACTTGTACAGTACAGACCAGACCTCACTCACAGGAAATTAGAAAGTATGCATTAAATAGAAGTCAAATAGATTGACTATGCCCTTTAAGCTTCTGGCCCACAAGTATACTCTACATATTTATTTACATTATTTATACCCTCCCTTGTTCCAAAATGGATCTGAGGTGGTTAACCCCAGAGGATAAGGATAGAGGATAAAGAACAATTCTTTATATATGATCTGTAAAGATCTAAGCATATCTTTATTTCTTACCAGTCATACTTATTTCCCAAGTAACTCCCATTTGCTTGAAATAAAGAAACATTTGTTACAAATAATGCTAATAATTAAAAAAAAAAACATATGCGGAGACTGGCACATCTGCATACTTACATCATACAGATCTTTGGCATCCTGACCAGCTAGATCTTTGTCCACGTTGTCTCCTTCATCACGATTTGCCTTCAAAAATTGACACATTGTTATTAACTTGAGTTCCTGCTTGACCACAGAAAACAAAAAGAGAAAGTCCTGGAAAACGTGGGGGCGGGGTGGGGGTGGGGATTTCAGAGGAATGACCTGAAGTTCGGTTCAGCCTGGCAAAGTGTCAAGGCCTGCTCTTTGCTGCCATCTCTTGGGCACAGCTGAGAAACAGAATAGCTTCTGTGGTAACACTTGTTCTTTCTTTTTTTGTAAAAACTGAGGTCACTGACAAACCCCACTGACCTCTGAGCAGGCTGACAGCAACCTGTGATGCCCCCTAGAGTGAGTCCATTGGAAAGAAAGTAGTCTTCCTTCCGAAATGCCAAATTTCACCACTCAGGGTCCCAGTGCTAAAGAACCCTGAGAGTTGGTTATGGAAGAGCACTGTATTAGTATGTTTCTGTTGCTTATAATAAAATACCTGAAACTTGGAATAGAGAAATGAAAAGAAATGAAAGTTATAAAGAAAGGATATTTATTAGTCCAGGGCACACATCTGGGGAGGGCCTTCCTCTGGGTGGGAACTCTCTACAAGGTACCATGGTGACCAGGGTGCCACATGATGAGAATGGGCTGAGCAAGAGAGCTAACCTTCTCACTCGCTTTCCTTATAAAGCCATCAGAACCATGTCTACGACAACGCATCACTTCATGAATGGATTAATTCATTCACAAGGGTATAGTCCGTATGATCTAATCCCCTCTCAAAAGCTCCACCTTTCAGGCCAGCCCGGTGGCGCACTCAGTTGAGTGCGGCGCTTGGGAGTATGGCCGCGCTCCCGCCGAGGGTTCGGATCCCATATAGAGACCGGTCTGCTCACTGGCTGAGCGCGGTGCAGGCGCGACACCGAGGGTTGCGATCCCGTTGCTGGTCCCGATATGGGCGCGACACCGAGGGTTGCGATCCCGTTACCAGTCACGAAAAAAAGACAAAAAGGAAAAAAAAAAGCTCCACCTTTCAAATACTACTGTGGATTGAATGTCCCCCCCAAACTCATTGAAGCTTAATCCCCACTGTAACTGTTAAGAGGGTGGGGAAATCCTATTATGGTAATTGAGAGGTGGAGCCTTAAAGAGGTGATTAGATTGTAGGACCATGCGGTAGCGAATGGATTAATAGAAGAAGAAGAAAAATAAATAGCTAATTTAATTTCTGAAAACTCCTTTGCTCTTTTTAAAAACATGGCCTCAGTTTCTGTATAGAAAGTTAGTGAGTCTGAGTATTTTAAGAGTAGATACTTGAAAGATTTGAGAATAAGAAAGAATTATTGAATTGGGTTGAGAAAAAAAATTAACATTCTCAGAGATACACACTAATTTGCAACTGTCTTGCTTTTCTTACTAAAGAAACAGTGCCATATTAGAAAAGATTCTCCTTGAGAGCTCAGTGAAGCACCGTTCAGTGCAGAGGTTACTTCTGTTTAATTGCAAATTATGAAATCTCTGCTCATCACCTATTAAAAATGAAGATTGAAAGTTAGTTTCTTTACTCTAATTCTTATGGATCCCTCCAGCATATCATTCTCAAGGAAAATTTTTGTCTTCAATTTCTCATCAATGCAAAAGAGACATTGATGGGTCTAAAGGAAACTATACTCAATTCCAGTCTTTTGGAAGAACAGAACTCTCCCAGGATCTTGAAAGTGATGGATGGAAGAGAGTGATGAACAGATTACCTCATATCCTATTGCCAAAAATCAGATTTCAACATCTCCATCACACCCAGTCTTAAAATATATAGCTAAGGGAAGAAAATACAATCACATTCTTACAGGCCTAGACTCAGGATGAATTCTGGAAGTGCAGAGTTGTGTGTTATGAAAAGGGCCCTGCTTGAGGTCAGGTGGATTGGTTCTTGCTCCTGGGCTGTGACTTATGGGCTGTGTGAACCTGGGAAGGTTACCCATTCTTTCCAGACCCAAGTTTCCTCACTGGCAAAATGAGATGGTGATGCTTAAGGAACTAACTCATGAACAGAAAGGGACTGTAAATTGCAAATGACTAGGCAGATTGTTAATACAGGAGAAATCCCTATTGAATAATTTCATTGTAGTTGGGCTGATGATCCCTCAATCACATTTTTAATAAAAGGAGGAAATATTTACTTGCATTGCCTTTTTCATCATGGTACCATGTTGCCGAGGATTATTTCCTAAGATCATAAAGTAGGTGGGACTTCTTAACTCTTACCTGTAGCAGGGACACCAGAATTTTTTTTAGGTTTCCACTTGTATCACCTTTGACATCTGATTCAAGACTCCTGTCAAATACTTTTGAGGAAGAAAGAAGAAGGGGGAGAAAGCAGATGATGTAGTTTCTCAGAGGTATTTTGAAAGGAACATACTTTATAGAAAGCCAGAACAAAAGGTCACTTACGCCTTTGGTAGGCCTCTTTAATGGCGATGATTTCCTAGGGAAGGTAATAAAAAAAAAAAAGATCAATATTCCAAGGTGGGGTTGAACACTAAGAGACACAGAGACAAACAGAGAGGTGAGAGTCTGTCTCTGGACATAGGATACCTTTGTGACTCCCTCTTACGATGGGCATCCCTATGGGCATCCCAGGGCACAGGCCTGGAGCAAGTCCCATGGGTGTAAAGGGATCTTCTCTATGCAAACATTTCAGACACCCAAGTAACATATGCATACACCCTCTTTAGTCCCAACTGAAAATGCATCATCTAAGCTAGCACGGCCTTCTCTCCTCTAACTCCCCATCCCCACCCGGACAGCCAGTGTTGGCAGTTCAGTGTTTATCTTCCCCAGTAATTTTCTTTGCATTTGTGTATGTAAATATGTGTGAGTGAGAAGAAACAGAATGGTTTTGTGTACGTGTCATGTGTGTAGGAAGCGGATACTACACCTGTCACTCTTTCACTCATTTTTCCACTCCATAACAATGTCTTGGAGATC
>NW_007728429.1:180602-180833 GCF_000696425.1 Galeopterus variegatus | reverse complement strand
CCTGAAAGAAAGCCCAAATTTTTGAGACCCTGGGACCTGCAGTCTTAAAAGGGGTCTGTGCTGTTATCCTTCCATCCACAGCAGCTGTTTAATCTGACACTGCATCTTGTGAACACAGGACTTTGGTCAGTCCTCAATGGTGTGGATCCATCCAACAATTGAAAATACATTTTTGGGCCGGCCCGGTGGCGCACTGCGCTAGTGCGCCGCTTGGGAAGCGTGGAGGCGCTC
>NW_007728429.1:160620-180433 GCF_000696425.1 Galeopterus variegatus | reverse complement strand
GAACTGGAAATAAGCAGATGGTTGGCAAATGAAGGTATCTCAAAGTTTTCCAGTAGAACATGCCTGCTTTAAATTTAGCAGTGCCCTTAGGCCCTCACTTTGAACTTATTTACTCACATTTTGGACTAAAGTTCAAGGAGCCTTGTATCTGACTTTGCATATTGGTGGGATGGACATGAACATATGGCTTGGGAGGTTGTTGGAGTTAGGCATGTGGAGAAGGAAGAAAATTCAACTTTATTCCATTTAACTTAATGCAGCTGAACTGAAGATTTACTTATTTTCATCAAAAATGACACTGATAAGCCTGATTGTGAGGAGAGAAGCAGAAAAACTATAAAAGCACAGCCATCTGGGCTGTTTAGTGTAAAATTAAATAGCTACACTCATGGCACTGAGTCCTCCAGGAATGGACACTGGCCCTGAAGTCAGAAGACTTGGATGTGAGTCCGGGCTCTTTCACGTAAGTCATTTAAACATATGAGCTTTACCTTTCCCATCTGTAAAATGGGAACAATCATACCTATTACAGCTTCCCTTTATGGTATGTGCTGGCATTATCCTGCTTGATTTCCCAGCAACCTGAGAAGGGAGGTGAGTTATCAACTTCATTCTATATGCGAGGAGACCAAGGCCTAAACAGGTTTTTACCTGCCCCATGACAAATAAGTAGGAAGATCCATCTCTATCTCTATTTATACATACAGTGATTAAAATTATAAATATCTCTATTTATACATATGGTGATTAAAGGGTTTTATAAATATGGATGAGAATACAACATAATAATTTATTGTCACTTTGCATAATGATAATTCTGACATTAAGAAAAGGTTAAATTGTGATTACATATTAGTAAAGAAACAAGAAAAACTAATGCATACTTGAAGATCTCTATACATAACAGAATCAGCATCAACAAAAGGAACGAAAGAAAAGAAACATAAAGAAAAAAGGTGTTGATGCTTAAGGAAATGGGGTTTTTTTTAGGTTTCTGTAATCATTATGAAGAACTTATCATTCTTGAAGACAGCTGAATAAATAAAAAATTCCTGTATAAAATTCCACCATGTAGAAATCGATTTCCAAATAATTGGCCTCTTTATAAGTTACTATGTGGAATTAGTCCAAATTGAGTGGAAAAAATGACTAAGGGCTTAATAGAAAAATGAAGCTAATAAAAAAATGAGTTAAAGAGTATTGATTTTACAGGCTATTAAGTTAACAAAGCAATTTCAGTTTTTCTGAATTCAGTTAAAGTTTTGAATGGTGGTTTTAGTTTTTCTCATCAAGTTTTAGAGACATATCCTCTGCTGCCTTAGGAATGTGGAGGAAGCAAGAGACCGTCAAAGCCAAGGCCATGTGCGTGCCGGCCGTGGAGCCCCGAGTCACCTTGCCGTATGTTGTCTTGTACTTTTGCTTTATTTGTTGCCTCTCATCCGATGTCCTGCTTGATAAGATTTCAATGATGACTGCTTCATCGGTTCCTAAAGTGCAGGAGAAAGAAACAAAGCCATGGTGAACAAGACAGTAGACAGAGCCACGTCTGAGTGGAGTCTGAGGAAGTGGGACCCGCAACGTAAAGGTGGCCAGAGGCTTCCTTGGAACTGAATGGACCTTCAGTTTTAATGCCTTGTGCTGAAAACTCAATTCTTTTCATGAACTCAGACAATTGTCCATGGAGGCCTCACACCGCATAAAGCACAGTGATAGGCATTTTGGTGGAAAGACGAACAAATACGTCCTGGTCCTTAACTGCATTCCAAGAAAGGTGGAAATTTATGTCCACACAGAACTCGTATATAAGTGTTCACAGTGGCAGGCCACGTGCTGCGTCTGTGAGGACGCATGCTGCTTTTTCTCGGTTTACATGTTTATTCAGGGACAGCTTTTTTAGAAGCTGATGGACACTATAAGTGGGTTAAATCTAGTTCCCTAACCCCATGCCCAAGATATCAGTTGAATCCGTTGCTATTAGAATTTGAGGTCGGGGCTGGCTGGTTAGATCAGCTGGTTAGAGCGCTGTGTTGTAACACCAACGTCAATGGTTTGGATCCCCATACCGGCCAGCCACCAAAGAAAAGAGAGAATTTGAATTGAGGGAGAGCAACCAGCTGGTTACATGGTGGGATTTGAAGTTTCTGGGAAAAGCACCTCCCCTTAGCCTGCAAACATCTTCTCTCCTGTTCCTTTCACAGGCCCTGAGGTTCCCTTATCGGAATGACTTAAGCTAAGGTGTTCTCTTTAGAAGGCATTTTTCAGAATTAATATACAGGGTAACACATTAACTTAAACAGGGATTAGCTTGTAGAGATCAACCTAGGCCCCAAGTGGTAGAAGCAGCTGGCGTGGAGGGAGAAAAATAACCTTTGGAGCCAGTCACAGTTGGAATGGAATTCCACCTCTGCCACATAACAGCTAAAAGACTCTGGGCTCATTTAGAGCTGTGTTGTCCAAGGCTGTAGCAGATGTGGCTACCCGCTACACTTGACATGGGGCTAGTCCCAGTCGAGGTGTGCTATAAGCGTAAAATACATACTGGGTTTCAAAGACTTAATATAGAAAAGCATGTGAAGTATTTACTAATTTTTATATTGATTACTTGTTGAAAGGATAATGTTTTGGGTTAAATAAAATGTACTGTCAAAATTCATTTCACCCATTTCTTTTTGCTTTTTTAAAATGTGACTTGCAGAAAATCTGAAGTTGTGTCTGTGGCTCATGTTATATTTCTATAGGGCAATCCTGCTCGAGAGCCTCATCTACCAGCCCCGGGTAGATGGAAATGATAACAACACTCACCTCACAGGGGCTTTGAGAGGATGAGACCCAGGACTCTGAAAATCCCTAGCTGGTCAACAGCAGCACTGTGTTCCAGTGTTAACACTTTGTCCATGCTGGGCCCTGCAGCAGCGTGTGCGTTTCTGCAGGAAGGGGTACACTAAAGGCTTCCCAGCCTACTCCTCCTGTATCCTGGCTGGGGGCGGGGCACATACCGTTATGGGTTGAATTGTGTCCCCCCCAAATGATATGTTGGCGTCCTAACCCATTGTGCCACAGAATATGACCTTATTTGGAAATAGGGTCTTTACAGAAGTAATCAAATTAAATGAAGTTATTAGGGTGGGCTTTAATCCAATATGACTGATGTCCTTATAAAAAGGGGAAATTTGGACACAGTGACAGACTGGCCTGGGGGAAGACGCTGTGAAGACACGCAGGGAGGATGTCATGTGAGGATGAAGGAGGGGAGCGATGCATCTACAAGCCAAGGAATGACTGAGGCTATGAGAAGCTGGAAGGGAGGTGAGGAACAGTTCTTTCCCTAGCACCTCCAGGGAGCATGGTCCTGATCACCCCATGATTTTAGATTTCTGGCCTCCAGAACTGTGAGACACTAAATTTCTGTTGTTTTAAGCCACTTGGTTTGTGGTGCTCTGTTCTGGCAGCTCTAGCAAACAATGCACCTATTATCCTCAGCAGTGTCTCAAGACTTCAAGACAGGAACCAAGAAACCTCTCTTCACAGCCCCAAGTCTGGAGGTTCCTGGGTTAGCCTGTTACTAGTCCCACTCACATTGTCCCGTGATTTTGGGAGGGAGTTGCATGAGTTGAACCTAGATGATTGCTGCTACTCAGCTGAGAGGTCAGGATCCTGCAGGAACAGGAGGTGGGGCAGATGTATTTTCATGGAACGGTTAGGAACAGGAAAAATCTGGGCCATGGGTGTGGGGAAGGAGTGGAGGGAACCTGGCTGGAGATAGGGAAGGGAAGAAAAAGGACCCTGGCAAACACTTGAGATGTTTCACCCTTGCCTCAACTCTGGACCAGCCCTCATAGCCATCTCTGGAAAGACAAAGTGGGGACCTGGAAAAAGAGGCCCAACCTGGGGCTAGAGAGCTGTGTTCTGGCCCTGGCGTGGCCATTAGCTTTGTGTCCTTGGTCCACTCACTTAATCTTAAGAATTATTTCCACCTCTACGATTCTGGGAAGATTTAGCCATTTGATTCCAATTGGAGAAACAGAAAATTCTAGGATGAGCTCACTTGCAAAAATAGCAGGAGGTAATTGCCTGCCTCATTCTGGTTTGGTTCCAACACCGTTATTTGTGTTGTTCCTCTTCATTTCCCCCTGAAGCTTCACCTACGTAATACGTATCCAATTACTCACTCTGGGACATTATTGTGATTTTTTTTTTTAAACCTCTGAGTGCCAGAAATCTCACCTCAGAGGGATTTCTTTTTCTCGTAAATATCTCCTGGTCCCGCCCCTTTCTCTCCATTTGGCTGCTCCTGTCCAGGTCGAGGGCCTCTGTACTTCAGGCCTGGAACCTGGCAGTGCCATCCCTGGAAGGAGCCTTCCTGCCTCCTGATGGCACATTTGCTGTCTTGGGCCAGCCAGGAATCTGGGGCTCACCCCAGGCTCCCTATTTTCCCTTATCACATATCGAATGAGCCACTAGTAAGCCTCTCCTCTTTAGTATCTCTCTTATCCACCCATTTCTCTCCATCCTCACCTCCACCTCGTTGTGCAGCAGGACTACTGAGAGCACTTGCCTTTTCCAATCAGGGCTCCCTGCCCGCAGAATGACTTTTCTAAAGCACAGCCTGGCCTGGTCACTTCTCTACTTCAAACCTTTCAATACAGACCCCCTCAAAGGCAGAATAAAATCTCGGCTCTCCAGTGGGGCATATGGGGCCCTTTGGAGTAGCTCCCACTTGCGTCTCCAAGTCTCGTTCTTCCTGCTCATCCTCTCCCAGGCCCCCTGCCACCAATTTTCTACAGGATTTTCCGCTCCTAGAATGAGCAACACTTTCTTTCTTACCTCTGGTCTTTGCATGCGCTGTTCCCTCTACGTGGAGAACTTTGCCTCTGATCCTCACCTCCACTCCACTCCTCCTCCAGGACTCACCCCTCCCTCTGTGTCCCTCACATGCCTGCTCTTCCTGTCTCTGCCATGACACACTGCAGGTTCCATAGGAGCTGGGTGTTTTGTTCACCACTATGTCCACACAGAAGGCTCTCGGTGTTTATGAAGTGACTTGCTGAACACATGCACATAACAAATGAGTGAATGTGTGAATAATGAAAGGAGGAGTTTGCACATCAAGATCATGGAAACTTCTCTGTGCACTGGTAGCAACTGCGTGTGAGACTCAGATGGACTGCACACGGCGAGGAGCGATAGAAAATCTTCTCCACTCTGACGCCATATGCAACCCATACCTGGGTAATCAGGAAAACCAAGTTTTTATTAAGAAGTAATGTTTTCTAGGCTTTCCTTCTGGGAATGCTTTGAGCATCACAGGTGAACTAGCTGTCTTATCCTTTTTTAAAAAAAAAAAAGAGCCCAGAGAGCAAACAGTCTTGGGATGGCCCAGCGACAGCATGGAGGTGGGGGAGGGTGTGAGAGTCGTGACTAGCTTGCCCTCAAGCCCTGAGTCTGGGTCTCGGGTTTATCTGGGCACTATCCACCAAGAAGCGATTTACTGAACAGTGACCTCACTCTCTACATTTCACAATATGTGTTTCATATAAGCAATCAGTGCTGCTGAACAATTTCCTGTAAACATTTACAATGGTTTGAGGCACCAGGGCCAGTCCCCAGTGGTTCTGGGAAAGACTTTGTGAAAAATGAGGAAAGAGGGAACCTCATTCCTGATTGTGCTTTGGACACTGCAGAGTAATCACCCAGTAGAGGTCAGAACCGGAGTGATAATCAGCCTCAGGGAGAGCCTCAGAGCCTCCTCGGTTTTGCCTTGCCAGCAATTCTCTGGGAAGATACTGAGCCATTTCAGCAGGCAGGCCACAGTGTGTGACCGCCCCCAGCCTGTGTGCTGGATAAATGATCTGTGCTGTGGCAGGGGATCAACTCTCCCCTGGCTCCTGTCCCAGCTATAGCCTGCCTCGCTGGTCCCAGGAGGCCCCATCTCTGGTGCCCAGTCTCTTCTGCTAACACTACTAGGCTGCCTGGTCCCTCATTTCTCCTCTGGAAATGGGGGTGCAGGGAGAACAGATGAAGTCATGAGTGGGGGAGAGTCTTGGCTGCTTGAGCAGGCATAGCTTTTCACTTGTCCTCCGTGTTAGTATCCTGGGACTGCTCTGTCAACGACCACAAACTTGGTGGCTTCATACAGCAGTAATCTATTACCCCCCAATTCTAGAGGCTGGAGGTCTGAAATCATGATGCTGGCAGGGCCACAATCCCTCCTGAGGCTCTGGGGTAGACTCTGTTCCCACCCTCTCCTAGCTTCTGATGGCTGCCAGCAACCCTCAGTGTTCTCTGGTGGAGGTGGCATCTCTCCAATCTCTTCCTGCCTCTTCCCATGGGCTTCTTCTCTGTGTGTCTTCTCTTCTGTCATACTTAAAGACACTTGTCATTAGATTCAGGGTCCACCCGGGTATTACAGGATGATCTCTTCTCAGGGTTCCTTAATAATACCTGCAAAGACCCTTTTTCCAAATAAGGTCATGTTCACAGGTTCTGAGTGAACATAAGTTTTGGGTGGCCCCATTCAAACCAGCATACCCTCCGTGTGGATGGACTAGGACTTGATATTCTTGCTGATCTAAATGGCTTTGTGTGGATTAGAGATCTGAGCGTATTGTTCTAGAGGAGATTGGTATGTAACTAGGGCCAGGGGGTGCTGGGCACTGTGCTGCCCCCTTATCCTCACCACCTCCATATGAGGAGACATTATTAGCCCCATTTTGCAAATGAGAAAACTAAGGTCACAGCACAGTAACTGCAGAGCAGGGGCTGCAGTTCATTTCCATGCCTGGTGTGAGGGGAGAGTGCTGGGCCAAGGGTCAGGAGATCTGATTTCCAAGCCTGATTCTGCTCCCGTAAGGCTTGAGCAGTGTCGCATAACCTCCGTGGATCTCAGAATAAATATGACCATGAATGTTTCGTGTGACTCCAGAAGAAAGAATTGGGATCCACGGTGGAAGTTCTAAGATGACATATTTTGCTTTAATCTAAGGAACCATCTAACCATGATTGTCTGCTTTGCCCCAGAAATGTTGAGAAGTCAAGAGGGAGTTGGTTTTGGGGAAGATCTGGTAGGGAAGGAGTAAAAGGGATGTCTACATACTGTATTAAGTTTTCCTGAATAAATCAGAGAGAGGGAGAGAGAGACCAGAGGGAGTACCCTCCAGTACTGCAGCTGTGTGGCTGAGATGGTCTCAACATAATGTCTCTAAATTGGTGGCATTTAGAGTGAGTGACAGGAATAGATTCAATCCCAGTGTTCACCTCTTACCGACTTCATGACTTTGGGTATGCTACTTAACTTGTCAGGGCCTTCGTTTATTCATCTGAAAAATGGATTTTCGTGAGAATAACTTGATGAGATTTTTGTATATAAGGTGCTTAGCCCAATGCCTGGAACCTTAAAAGTTTCCTGGTAAATGTAAAGAAAATCCAGGGAATTAATCATCCTTGTCCCTTGATCCCTCAACGCTCTTCAGTGCCCTCACTGGCTTGTTCTTCTGGAACCCCTGATCGGCAAACCAAGGTCAATAGAATGTCCATTTCTCCTGTTCTACCTTCAGGCTGCAGGAGAAATCACATAGCCATGCGGGCTGGAGCCATGCGAAATCATGGTCTCCCTACTCAGTGGGCCCTCGGCGTGGGTCAGCAGCCTTTCACTGGTCATCTCTCCCTTCTTTGCTACTTGGGCTATTCCAAACCACCACTCAAGCTCCATACTCCATTGTCAAACCTGTCTCTAGCAGATGATCTTGCCTCCCACTTACTGAGAACCTCCAATTTCTGTCCAACAACCCCTGTGAGTATAACCATTCCAGCCTTCCATCTCAGCGCCTTCCATCCCTGCTCCAGTTCAAGGTAAATCTCCTTGGATTCCACCCTCTTCCAGGCTTCTGGGATTAGAACCTTGCTTATCAGTGGCCTCCATGGGTCCCAGATCCTCTCTTCATGGCCTTAGACCTAGATACAAATCCAGCTCTCCATCTCAGCGCCTTCCATCCCCGCTCTAGTTCAAGGTAAATCTCCTTGGATTCCACCCTCTTCCAGGCTTCTGGGATTAGAATCTTGCTTATCAGTGGCCTCCATGGGTCCCAGATCCTCTCTTCATGGCCTTAGACCTAGATACTCTCCCTCCTATCCCACCCTGGTCCTGAGTTTAGTTTACTCCTGACCTCTAGCTTGGTCTCCCACTCTTGGCCATGGATTTACCCTCAGGCCTGTGTGTAAGCAGCTTCTCTTGGCTGCAGTTTTGCACTCATTTGATCTTCTTCTAAACGCCGCTCACAGGTCCCTAATCCAGCTCTCATCAGACCTGATTCTCCACCATTTCCGTGAAAGGGATCAGAGGGGTTTAGATGACATTAGAATTGCATGAACTGCACTTTTTGAGAAGTCTCCCTCACCTCAAGGTAAAATTAAACATCACAATATCCAACTTCTAACTGTTATATAGAATCCTGAAAAGTAATAGAATCTGACCATAACTTTGGGATCTTTAATAAAGAGATCATTAGAAGTGACTGAATTGTATTACATTGGAATACACAGGATGAGTGAGATGTCATCTTCCTAACATCATGGGAAAGTTGGACATGAGATCAAGTTTAATCAACTTCAAAAGTAAATTAGCAAATGAAATATCTTTCATACCCATTCCTTTGCAGGCTTTGTACAGTCTTTTGGCATCTCGATCCACATCAAATCCCTGATGACTTCTTGCTTTGGCCTGGAGAAAATAATTGAAAAGGTGAGTGAACAATATAGGCATTCTTAAATTATCTCTGGCTGAAATTAGTAGCTAACTGGAAGACCAAGCTGTCATCCAAACAAAGAAATCAGCTGCCACTTTACACGTGGGCACATGTGAAAATCAGCTGGGGAAACTCTGGCCCCAGAGAGATGGCTGGTACTTCTTGGGGCAAGCTAGCCTTGGGTGACCAAAGGAGAATGGTCCTCTCTGTTCTCAAGCACAATCAGCCTGGCCAATGCTGCAATGAGCGATTTTCATATCAACCCCTCCTTTGTGTTTCTGTCTCTGAAACAGGGAATGAAACAGTAGGCCAATGTCCTAGAGGGCTGGTTCTCTCTTTTGTCTTGAGACACAAGTGTGTCTAGAGAATAGGACTTGCTAGCCAGAGGCTGAGGATTCTAGGGTCTTACTACAGATTTATCTGGTGGCCTGGATCTTTGCCATCCATACTGTGAGACATGTATATCCTAGGTCAAAGATACTATTTGAATCAACAAGAGCACAGTTTTTGGTTTATAGTGTTCCTTGGGGAGAAGTCCTGTCCCATACTTCAGTCATTGGCATAATCCATGTGCTAATATGTCCACAGTTACCTATGTCTATATTATTACTATTTGCTTATTATTTTTCTTTCAACTGACCTTTGTTTCCACTCAAAGTTATTTTAAAAAGGAAACTTGCTATTAGCATTAAAATGAGAAACCAGTATTGCTTGCATAAACAGAAGGTAATCATGAAAATAAATACATCACTATTAAAAATGTAAAAATGTGAGGTTAATTGTAGTTATGCATCCAGTAGTCTTGAACACACCCTGAGTTTTCTCAGTGCTTGGCCTTTCCTCATGCAGCTTCTTCCGGGCAACATGTGTCTGTGTATTTCCCGTCCTGCAATGAAGGCTGGTTTAAGTGTTGCTGCCTGCACCCCCATTCTGCTCTCTTTTTCATTTCCTGTGACACCTAGTGTGAGGGAACAGTCAGTCCCATACAGCACAGGTGACATATTGCATTTATCTGCCTGGCATACCTATTTCCTTTGGGGGGTTTCTCCTCCCCCATTCATGTGGTTTCATTGGGGCTGTTGGTCATGAGTCTTGAACCCCAACATCCTGCTTGTGGTTGCCAATGTGGACACAAGCCCTGCCACTCTGGCAATAGTGATTGGTTCAGGAGTGGGAATGTAATCAAAGCAGGGTCAATTAGAGCCTCTCCCTTGGTTGATATATTGATACTGGGAGAGATGCCTGTCTCTCCCTACTGGTCTTGCTAAGCTGAGAGCGGGTGAGTCTAGGGCTGTTGGTGACCATCTTGTCCACTACATAAAGGGGGGCAGGGAGAGAGAGAGAGAGTGAGAGACTGAATAACATTCTTTAAATCCTTAGACACAGCGGTGCTTATATACTTGCATTTCCCAGTTTCATTAACTAACAAACTTCTGCTTTGTCTAAGTTAATATGAGTTGGGTTTCTGCTCTGGCAACCCAAAGGGTCCTGACTAATATCCATGAACTGGAGGAGGGCTGGCTTCTAGGCCTTGGTTAATGGAGAATCGTACACTCCTAGAGCCCAAGGGATCCTCAGGGCCACCTCTCACCCACAGCCTTTTGGAATGTGAGGGCATGGTCTATCTTGAAGTGTGTGAACATTCTTTAAATCCTTAGACACAGCGGTGCTTATATACTTGCATTTCCCAGTTTCATTAACTAACAAATTTCTGCTTTGTCTAAGTTAATATGAGTTGGGTTTCTGCTCTGGCAACCCAAAGGGTCCTGACTAATATCCATGAACTGGAAGAGGGCTGGCTTCTAGGCCTTGGTTAATGGAGAATCGTACACTCCTAGAGCCCAAGGGATCCGCAGGGCCACCTCTCACCCACAGCCTTTTGGAATGTGAGGGCATGGTCTATCTTGAAGTGTGTATTCCTGAAACAAGCCAGGAGGGGGCTGACATTTCTTGGACACCTTCCCCGTGCTGGGCAGTTTACAGACCTTTCTTCATTATTTATATGGCAGAGTAGGCGTTAGAAGTCTACCTTATAGATAAGGAAACCTGGATTCAGATAGGCTGGGTAATTTGTCTGAGGTCTTGCAGGGTGCGTGATTGCACCCAGCTCGATTTGCCTCCTAAAGCCCATGATCTGTCCATTGCACCATCCTGCCTCTCTCTATGACCAGGGCCTTCATGTCTGGGCAGAGGGATGACATTTCTCATTTTCTTTGACCAACTCTTTTGTGGAGTATTGGAAAACTATTTGGTGTTTTTGAAGGCTCATTGGCAGACTAGCTGCATAATTTGTGGGGCTTGGTGCAAATGAAAGTACAGGGATCCTTGCTCAGAAATTACTAAGAATTTTAATATGGTGACATCTGAGCTTTAAAGCAAGTTCAGGGCCCTTCTGAACTTGGGGTGCTGTGAGGCTTCACAGGCTGCATACTTTGGCAGCCCGTCCTGCTTTTGATAAAATTCTGAAGAAGGTGATTCTTTTCGTGTGGAAGTAGCAATCTCAAAAGAGTGAGTGGCATCTTTGCTTTTCATCAGCAGTATTATAGAGGGCTCGGGAAGTGAGGGAGAATTGAACCAGGAAGGCAGAAATCCCTTATTAACAGGCTAACCCATAAACTGTTCTATATGACATTTTAGTCTCAGCAGTGCAGAGAATTTGGTGAGACACGTGTTATCTGTCCCACTTCACAACTGACACATTGAAACAGAGACACAGGGCTCTGAGATGATGTTGTTAATGCCCTGCCTAGGGCCCTGGCCAAGGAGGGGTGGGCATCCAGCTGAGGCTACACCTGCCAAGCCTGGGGCTGGCAGGGCTGCTTCCCCCTTTTCCTCTTCTGCACAAAGAAGCTGCAAGGCTTGTCGAGGCCGTGTGGAGACTTGTTTGCGATTACCTGTCCAGGCAAAGGCTGAGCCAGAGCCAGGGCTGCAACTAGCACTTTCTGACTCTGGCTGATATAAGATGACATTCCTGCCCTTCATTCCTTCCTGTTTTAGTAAGGTCATTTCATAATACAAATACCATAGAGTTTTAGGAGCTGAGGGCTCAGAGAAAAGAATCCTCTGATCATGTCCAGTTTGTTTATTCAAGGACAAAAAATAAGTCAATAAGTGTCATTTGGTCTAAAATAACCCCGAGATTTGGAGGCACAGTGGGAGAGTGTTAAACCACCTGTTACGAAGATGACATTGGGACTTAATTTTTTTCTTTTTTTCTTAACAAATAATGTGGAGTAGAAGTCTACATCAGAGGCAAAGCCATCAGCAGGGCGGGGTGAAGTCACAGTCTTCTGGCTCCTTGTAGGAACCACTGCTAGCCATGCTGGTTATCTCTCCTAATCTGCTGGAGAAGAGAATTCAGTTTTGTTTCTAGTAACAGAGGGGTATTTGATGTTGGAGGAAGAAATCATGGTATGTGATTTTTTTTAAAAAAGAAAGAAAGCAGTCTGTCTGGAATTTTTCCCTGTGTGGCTGGGGCTGCCTCACAATGGATGTACTCATCGGTGACGCCCGGTGTCAGGGCAAGGGGTGTCCTTCGGCTCCTTCCGACGAGCTGGGTAAGGAACTTCTCCGGAATGTACACAGAGCCAATGCTCCACATCCATTGTTCATTGTGAGCGGGACAGGCAGCTGACTTTGGGGTTCCAGGCCTGTTTGCCAATCAGGAGATTTAGTTTTTGAAACCTGAAGCCTCTGAGTGGAACTTCCACATAAAGTGGGCGTGCGAGTCAGATGTAGGATGGGCGTGCAGGGGACTCCAGGAGGGTCCGACGTGTTTGGAAGTGAACACATGGATACTCCACTTGATCTCAACTACGAGGCATCATAGAGGCAAAGCAGTCCTCCTTGCTTCCTTCTCTTTTGACTTGTTTGTTTTGAAACAGATGAAGACAGCACAAGATATTAGATATCAATAAAAATGGTTGCAGAAGTCTGGGCTTTGAACCCACAGGAATCCCGCTTTGAATGTGGTTCTGCCCCCTGGCAGCTGTGTGAACTCAGGCCACCAAGACATCATTTCTTCTCTGCAAAATGGGAGCAGTGTCTGCCTTGCAAGGTTTGAGGCTCACGTGAGGTAACATTTCAAGTTCCAGATTTACAGGGAGCTACAGAAATGCTAGTCCTTCCCTGCTTCTCTGGGTCATCTCTTGGCTTTGTGTCTTGTAGGGATATATATAAGATTTCATAAAGTGATATTTATGCAGATTTCAATTCTGCATATTTTGATTCAACAAGTTTAGAAGATATATGAGTATATATGTATGTGTACGTATATATATGAAGATATATAATATGAAGATATACATACACATACATATGTACTCATATATAGGTAGACATATATCATGTATAGATATATATGCTTGGCTATATATATCTTCCAAACTTGTTGAATCTCTCTCTCACTATATATGTCTATGTATATACATATATGACTCAGTATCATGCTTATAACAGGTGGTCATTGAAGATATAATAGTCAAGTTTAAAAACATGGCTTTCTTGTCAGACTGAATTTGAATCCCAGCAGGACTGCGTATTAGCAGTGTGACCTTGGGTGACTTACAGAACCTCTCTGTGCTGTGGTTTCCTCATGGTAAATGGGAATAATAATAGAGCCCACCTTGGAAAGCTCTCAGAAGAATTTTAAATGAAGTCATTCATGCAAAGTGTCTAAAACAAAGCCTAGCAGAGAACATGGGCTTAGTAAATGTAAACGATTAATAATTGCCGAATCAGCAATGGACTTTTCAGAATATTTCAAAACTCTTTCCTGCCTGAGGAGTTTTCACTTTATAAATGGTAGTCTAAGGATTAATTTGTCAGCAATCACCTGCACCTCGTATCTGAAGTTCCAGACAGGTATTTCATACGGGCAGCACAGTGGTTAAAAATTCAGGCTGTGGAGTATGGCGGGCCTGGCATGACGCCACCACCCCTTGTTAGCTGCCTCATGTGACAAGTGTGGTAATTCACACTTCATGGGGTGTGAGGATCTTGCTGGGACACAGCCCTGGTGAGGCGCTGGCCATCCTGCCAGTACGATGTCAGGCTCAAATGGAAGCAAATACTGTCAACCTTAGGAAAGGCACTGCCTGGTGCAGGAAAAAGTGGGGCACTTTCTGCCTTGGTTTTCTTCCTTCTGATAGGTCTACATGTGTCTTTATGTTCCTTCATCTGAAACGAGGAAGTGAATGATCCATTGTCTCGAAGGAGAAGGCATTGAAAATAAACCGAGATGCCACAACCCTAGAAGCAGAAAGACTCTGTGAAATGACTCAGGGGTGTCCCTGCCGCAGCACAGCGACAACCCAGGAGGAAGGTCAGTTCTTGTATCACGTTCTCAATACCTCCAGCCAGAGGGCCAAAATAGAAGAACAGACACCCGATCAAGCACCTACTGTCCCTGTGCAAAGTAAGGAAGTCTTAACTCCTCTGACAGAAATGCAACATTCTAGGAAAATCTTCCTCTAAGTTGTAGCAAACTCCAGGGATGGAGTTTGTGAAGCAGCTTGCTGAGGGTAATGGTTTGCAAGTTGGTTGTGCTAAGCATTAATAGTAACCAAGATTTTCCAGAACACAGCCTTGAGTACCCTCATACTTATGTCCATTCAGACTTGTCAGTGCTCGTGTCCTGATTTTCTACTTGGATAGCATCAAGACTGGAAAATAAGAATAGACAGTCCATGAGAGACACATGAATTACTCAGAAAGAAATACATTGCAGGCAAATTAGACTCTCCCTGAACAGTTCCTCTCTCCCTCCCTCCCTGCTCTCCTCTTTTCCTCCTCCCCCTTCCCTTTTCTCCTTCCTCCTCCCCTCTTTCCTTCCTTCCCTTTCTTCAACAAACAAGTATTGATGATCTATTGTGTACCAAACACTATCCCAGGTAAAGGAGACACAGTGATCTATGGAGCACAGTTCTTGTCCCCAGGAAGATAAACATGTAAATAGATAAATGACAATTGCACTGTGATATAGTGAGCACTTTGGGTGCAAATAGCTGAGATGAGAAAGAGGAATTTTCATGTAGAAGTTGATAATTGTGCTAGTTCTGGAAAGATGGGTAGGAGTTAGGCAACCAAGAAATTAAAAGGAAGAGGTGGAGGTAGGGGAGGACGTGCCAGGAGAGATGAGAGCATGATGCTTTCTGAGTCTGTGTACATGTCTACTCACTGTGACCTGTCAATGTACCACTGCATCACAGACATGATTGCATATGAGCATAATAGTCCACACACACAGTGTGGACCTGGGAGTCAGACCTACTGTCTTCAATTACTGCTTTGCCTCTTGCTGGTTGTACAACCCCTGGAAAGCTGACCCATCTCTCTGACCCTTAGTTGTCTCACCTTTAAAGTCTAGATGTAGTCATGGTTGGGACACAATAGCACAATGCTGGATTAGAGTGAGCACTTGGTTGGTGGCACGTAGGAGGTGGGATGCCTGGTGACATAAGGATGTAAGGGTCATTTGTAAACTCTGGAAGTATTAACAAAATGCAATGGGAGTGGCATTTTACTTACTTAATATGTTTAATATTTCCAATGCAGTTCCTCAGAACCCTGGCTTGCTGCACTCTGCTCAGTAAATATTTGGAAGTGGTTGCTTAGTATCCAGGCTCTGAGCCAGGAGGGTCCTTGGGAAGTGCCAGGGAGCAGAGGGCAGAGGGCAGAGGGCTGGCTGTACACTGATCTAAAGAGAGCTGCTGTTTGAGCTGGCATGAAATAAGGAGGAGGCCAATGAGACTACAAACGAGGGCCAGGATTAGAATCAGGCAGTGGCCTGGGCTTATTAAGCAGGAGCAGAATGGAGGCAGGTGAAGGCTGTGATGGGGAGAGCCTTGGACATGGCGGAATTCTCATCAGCATTAGCAGTTACCCTTGCTACTGCCAGTAAACGGTAACTGAGCCAGTGCTGGTGATTCTGGCTAAACTTGCCTAGTATAGATTTATTTTTTAAAAAATTACTGAAAAAAATTTTTAATCAGCTTTACTGAAGTATAATTGATATGCAATAAAGTGCACATACTTAATGTATATGAGGGTACTTTGAAAAGCTCATGGAAAAATTGAACTGAAAGATAATGTGAATCCTTCCATAAACTTGTTGAAGACCACTTGTACAATTTCATGAGTTTGGACATATGCATACACTCAAGAATCCATTGCCACGATCAAGGTAATAGATACATCCATCACCTCCAAAAGTTTCCTCATGTCTTCTTTGTGTGCGTGTGTGTGTTAAGAAAACTAAACATGAGATCTACCCTCTTAACAAATTAAGTGTATCATAGAGTATTGCTGACTACAGGTACCTTGCTGTGCAGCAGATATCTACCACTGGTAACTACCCTTCTCTTCTCTGCCTCCGTGAGTTTGACTATTTTAGGTACCTCATGTAAGTGGAATCATGCAGTCTTTATCCTTCTGTGCCTGGCTTATTTCACTTTAGCATAATGTCCTCCATGTTCATCCAAGGTGTTGCAAATGACAGGATTTCCTCTTTAAAGGCTGAATCATTTTCCATTGTAAACTTGCCTTGCATAGATTTTAAGAACATTATAGAGCTGGGGAAACTGAGGTCCTGCTTGGAGAAGGGACTTCTTTGAGGTCACATAGGTTCCCCCTCCTTTCTCACATGTCTGCTACCCTTGGACCAGGTATGAGACTGTTCTTTCCTCATCTTTTCTATGTCTGTTTTCCCATCTGAAAGATGGTGACAACAATACCCACCTCTCATTTATTATTACAAGGATATGTGCCAAGAGCGCTCGGTGGGACAGCAGGCACATGGTGATTGCTGATGTTACTTTTGTTACTTCCTTCCATCTTGACCTGATTCCTATTGAGTGCTGAATGAGCCCCTTACTTCATGCTTTGTGGGCGCCTTTAAATTGATAGTTTACTATAGAAAACTCAAAATAATTGGTTACATTGTTTTTTCCTAAGTCAGAAACCACTTTGTACTTATAGATAAATAATAGTAGGGGCTAAAAGCCTAAGAGAAATTTATGGGAGAGAATGATGGCAAAATATAGAGCATTGCTATGTGTCAGCTACTGGGCCAGACAGTTTACATATAATAAGTCATTTAATCCTCACAACAACTCTGTCAGGTAGCTATTATTACCTCCTATTTTGCAAATGAGAAAACCAACACAGAGAGAGGATAATAACGTGTCCAGGATCACACAGCTAGTAAGTAGGAGAATGGGGATTTAATACACATAGTCTAGATCCAGAAACTCTACTGTTGACTTCTCATTAACTGATTTTTGGGGATCCTGTCAAAAAATTTTTTGGGGGAGCGCGGTGGCACTCCCGCCGAGGGTTCGGATCCCACATACAGACCAGCTGCTCACTGGCTGAGTGAGGTGCGGGCGCAACACTGAGGGTTGCGATCCCGTTGCCGGTCCCGATCCGGTGCGGGTGCGACACTGAGGGTTGTGATCTGTTGCCGGTCATGAAAAAAGACAAAAAGGAAAAAAAAATTGTAATAATAGAAAAGTTCAGTCTAAGTCTTAGAATGCTGGACTTTTATAGAAACACTAGTTGAGACCTGAGATTTGTCCATTGACCAGGGAAGCCAAGAGCCCCTTATATAGCTGTGGGATCAATAAATGTTCTTAGGGCCGAGCCTGTGGTGCACTCGGGAGAGTGCGGCGCTGGGAGCACAGCAGCACTCCTGCCGCGGGTTCGGATCCTATATAGGGATGGCCGGTGCACTCACTGGCTGGGTGTGGTGCGGCCGGTCACAAAAAGGACAAAAAAAAAATGTCTTATGATGAGAAAATAGAAAGTGGAATGGGAAATGAAGGCCAGTTACCACTCTTTGCAAGGCAAAACAGACTGCCACCTGCTCATGGGCAAAATGTGTGTGCAAGAGAGGCACCACTGTCAAATTCTGCTCTCGATATTCCTTCCAATTCAAATGGAGTTATGTGTTCTCCTTCTCACTTGTAAACTGGGACTAACACCTGCCCTATCCAGCAAAATCTGGGGAAGATTAAATAAGACAAGGTGAGAATGCTGGGCAGGAGGTTTCCTTATGATGACCAGAGCTGGCAGGGGAGGACTTGGCCTTTCTGATCTTCAGCAGGTCTCAGGATGCTTCCTCCCCTGCCACCCTCCTCATCTCACACCAAACCTGCCAGTTTCCCCTTTTCTAAAACATCTTGCCCTTAGAGTGGTGGAGGGATCATAGCTAAAGGACTACAGTGTTCCAGGGGGTGGAACTTCAGCAGAAGCATTTTGAAGGCTGAAAAGGCATGAGGCCAGTGTGATGGCCAAGCTTCCCAATATGCCTCCTTCTTTTGGGTGACTGCTCTCCAGCCTGACAAACTGTTTTCATAGGTAAATGTCACTTCTCCCTGCCTGACAGAATCTATTCAGGTTGATTACAGATTTGTCTTATTCCCAAGTGGTCCAGCAATTTGAGGCGGAGGAGAAAGAGGCGGCATGCTGCAAGTGGATTCCTCACTGTAACTTCCCAAGACCTCAGAGGGCCAAAAAAGCTTGGGATTGACAGCATGGAGCCTCATGTCCCTCCATATTTTTAAACATTTTGTCACCATTGATTCTACTGGCAACAGTGGGGAATGTATTTACTTAAGGGAATGTATCTACTTAAGCCTCACGTCCTTTCTGAAACCATTTCAGACCCTCTTGGGAAGAAATGAGGACTTTCTGCCAGTGGTGTGCTGGAGCTAAGGTGACCAACTGTTTGCCCAGGACTGAAGGGTTTCCTGGGATGTGGGACTTCCAGTCCTAAAACTGACACAGTAGCAGGTAAGCCAGGATAGCTGATTGCCCGAGCTGGAGGTGACTTTGCAAGCTTGTAAGAGCCAATTATATGCATCTCTTCCCAACTCTGTTCAGTAAAGTCATGTTGGTAACTTGAGATCAGCCATGATGGAAATTGGCAAACACCACAAATTAGGTTTTTGTTTTCCCCTGGAGATCCAGTTGTGAGCATACACAGTTTTCTAGCACACCACTGGCTTTCTCTTTTGTGCTTACACACTGCTCTGGAGACTTCTATCAGATTCTCTTAAGATGCATTATTATACTTATTTACGAATCTATCTCCCTCTCTAGTCTGTAAGCCTTTTGGGGGCCAGGTCCATGTCTTATTGTCATATTCCCAGCACCTAGCACAATGCCTGGCACATTGTAGGCACTTGGTAAATGTTCATGTATTAATGGAAGCTCAGTTGAATGGATGGAGTAACTCTTCTCTGTGGGTACAAAGTGTTTGTCTTTCCTTCCATGGGAGGAGGAATCTTCATTGTATGTTACGGAATACACAGCCCGCCTTTCCCTTTGCATCCTGGCCTTGCTCCAGTTTCTGTCAATGTCAGGGGTCAGTGGCAGTAGTGGAGACAGAAGAGAGGAAGACAAAAGTTATCCAGCTGGGCAACTTGAGCTGAGAGTGATGTCAAGCCTTTCCAGGGTGATAAAGCAGAGAGAGTGAAAAGAGGAACAGGAAATTTAACCAGGATATCTGGGAGGGCTCAATCAGACCCCACCTGAAAAAACAATAGGAATCACAAATGAAAGTGAAATCCTAAGAGTTTCAGATGTGGAACTGTTTGAGCTAAATAGGGTTTGGGGCTCTTAGAACTGATACCATCTGGAGGAAATAATGGACTGAGGAAGATGACCCAGCCAAAATATAGACTGCGGCTTTTCAACCCTGAATGCACATCAGAATTATTTGGAGTGCTTTAAAATATACAAATGACTGAGTCCCAACCTGGTCCTAGTAAATCAGAATCTCTGAACTATAGGTATATAGCAAGTATAGGGAAACTCCCTCTTCAGCAAAGGGTGCTGGGATAACTGGATATCCATATGCAGGAGAATGAAACTAGACCCATACCTCTCACCATGTACTAAAATCAACTCAAAATGGATTAAGGATTTAAATATACACCCCAAAACAATAAAACTTATTAAAGAAAACATAGGAGAAACCCTTCAGCAAATAGGGCTGGGCACAGACTTCATGAATATGACTCCAAGAGCACGGGCAACCAAAGGAAAAATAAAAAAAAAAAAAATGGGAC
>NW_007728429.1:157259-159927 GCF_000696425.1 Galeopterus variegatus | reverse complement strand
TTGAAAGAATAATATTAAGTGAAACGAGTCAGGCAGAGAAAAAGAAATACCACATGTTTTCACTTATTGGAGGGAGCTAAAGGTGAATGAATCAATTCACACACATACACACACACACACACACTCTCACACACACACACACACAAAACAAACAACAACAACAACAACAACAACAACAAACAAAAAGACCGGAGGGGGGGAGAGGAAGATATAACAACCACAATTTTTTTGAAGTTCTTACAACAAGAAAATGGAGGGGACACACTTGGGTGGGAGTGGGGAGAGGGAGGAGTGAGGGAGGTTTCGGTGATGGGACACAATAATCAACTACATTGTATATTGACAAAATAAAAATAATAAAAAAAATAAATAAAACTCTCCAGACAGTTCTAATGTACAGCCATGGTGGAGAACATTGGTCTGACAAAAATTAGAAAGTTTCCTAGAAGCGGGAAAGGAGAGGGGAGGAAGGAATTGGTAAAGGGCCACGAATCGCAATGACAATGTATATTGTTGAATATAATTATTCTAACTTGAGCATCACATATTGATCACGAGTACTGATATTCAACTCTGTACCCCACAGATATGTACAATCAACTATGTTACAATGAAAAAAGGAAAGTTTCTCCACTGACATTCTAAGGATAGAGAAAGACAACTTGAAAATGTACTGAAGGTTTAAACAGGTAAGAAATCCTAGACCTTATCCAAGATGTTAAAGATAAAGGGAAAATGTTTATCACAGAATCTTAAGAGTAGAAATTCAAGCTAGATTTTTCCAAATGGGTGACATGGCAAACTGAATGCATTAAAGCCCATTGAACCTGCAACTGGAAAATTTAAAAATTTTCCTTTTTAAATTCTCTCTCAATTCTTCTCATTAAGTCTTTGCCTGGTAATAGTGTGTCTTTCACACTCCTGTAACCAACGGGTTGGCAAACTACAGACTGTTGGTCATATCTGGCTCATTACTTGTTTTTGCAAATAAAGTTTTATTAGAATACAACCAACCCATTCATTTAAATTTGGTCAATGGCTGCTTTCACACTACTATGGCAGATTTAAGTAGTTGCAACAGAGTCTGTGTGGCCCACAAGGCCTTAAATATTTACTTTGTCCACCCCTGCTCTATCCCATACAAACAGGCTTTTTTTTTTTTTTAATCAGAGAACAGGTGACAGGATCTGGGCCTTCAGCTGGCCATATCAAATTTAGGTAGAATTTAATGCATCCTTTTTGCTTTTATTTAGTCATTTACATTTATGTCAACTGATATTAGTTTCCCATTTACGGTACTAATACAAGGGTACTTCAAAAAATTTCATGTAAAGATTTGTATTATCTTTCTTTTTTTTTTGTATTATCTTTCGATTCTATTTTTCCACAAGCTTTTGGAAGTACTCTTGTGTTAAGTTTCCTTTTAAGATAAAATTGATTTATATAAAAAAGTTAGTAAATTTAAAGAAAATAACTAACTGAACTATTAGTAGAACAGGTGACATATATTTGGCAACAATCATGAAGGCTGTAGTTGAGTCTGAAGTTTGAGAAATGTTGAATATATCCAATCCCCTTATTTTACAGATAAAGAAACTGAGGCCTGGTTGTTAAGTCACCTGCTCAAGGTCACCTACTTCCTTATGGAAAAACTCAGACTCCAATCTCTGTCAAGACATTGTTCTTTTATCTCTAACTGGTTAGTCATTTATACTTTGAAGCCAGTAAGTATGAATACAAAGTATCATACTATTAAAGTTCATAAATTCAGAGCCAGTAAATATCCTGGTGACATTTCCACAGACATGGTTACCAGAGATTGATAAACAATTTGAAACAGAATAGACAGGCCATTCACATCAAACGTGAACCTTGGGTGATTAGTGACACACTGGTTTCATTAAGTTGGTGGTTTCTTGGCCATGGTTTCCTTGGGACAATAAATTTGATAAAAGAAGTCTTGCCTTTTAAAAAAAAATTTTAAGTCAAAATCCACTTAAATGCTTGTCATAGCAAAAAGTAAAACTACTAAATAGAAAAAAAATATTTTTCAGTGTTGGGTGTATTTAAACACTCTTTGAACCTTGTAAAAATATTTGCTGTTTCACCATATAGTTGCTGCTCTATTCTCATGAGGATTTTCTACTCTCATGCCAACTGTGAGCAAAGCTGATCCCTCTGTTCCCAGATCCTCTTCCCACTTGGTTCCCTATCAGAAGTTTATGAATCGTGAGGGGTAGATCGGACAGTTGGGAAAATGCGTTAGGAAGCCTGAGCTCCGCCCACCTTAGGAGGGTGCGGGGAATGTAACAGAGCTGTTCATTGCTGCCGGTCCCTCCTTTCAGAGATGCAGATTTAATGACATGCATGACATTAAATGTTTGGTCATCTCTCTAAATGGGTAGGGATATTTTCATCATCTGATGAATAAGGCTGAGAGTAGAATAACATCCATTTGGATCAGAGCTCAGCATAATTTACTTACATATGCTGACTGTGTGTTGTTCTGAAAAATGAGTGAAGCTTTTTTAAACAGTGACCTCTCTCCTACATTTGGGATGACTTATATGTTGGTGTTTTAGCACATTTTAATGAAGATTGGCGTCGTTAGGTCATTTTCCAGAAAGACCGGCTTTTTTTTTTTTTTTTTTTTTTTTTTTTTTTTTTT
>NW_007728429.1:141383-156259 GCF_000696425.1 Galeopterus variegatus | reverse complement strand
GCATAATCCTTTTTTTTTTTTTTTTTTTTTTTTTTGTCTTTTTTCTGTGTCCGGCAACGGATCGCAACCCTCAGTGTTGCCCCCGTACCGGACGGACCGGCAACGGGATTGCAAGCCTTGGTGTTGCTCCCGCGCCTCGCTCAGCCGGTGAGCGGGAGCCGGTCTGTACGTGGGATCTGAACCCTCGGACGGGAGCGCCAGCCGCGCTTCCCAAGCGGCGCACTATCCAGTGCGCCACCGGGCCGGCCCGAAAGACCGGCTTTCTTAGGCTATGTTGTCTGAGTTATACCAGTTGATGTGATATTTACCTAATATGTCAGGAGCAAGAAGACCTGACCTTAAGGCTCTTCAACACCTAGAGCCTTGAAGTGGTGGGCACCATTGTTCCTGAAGGTACTGATGATGTACTTGGAAGTGTAGACAATGTAACCGGTCCCGGCCCTCCATGCACTGAGCTCTGGTATAGGGAGACCAAGGGGGACAGTCCTTTTGGGGGCTATACCCAAGCAGAGAAGAGGTGAGCAAATCCACTCCTGATTGTCCCTGTCAGTCTCTTTCCAGGTGAGCACTGCTCATCTAGGTGGAAAAACCAGTAGCCCAGCAGCCTCATTATGGGATGTTTCTGCAGTGAAACCCTTCTTGTCCTGGCCATCAGAAGTTACTAACGGGCTAATAGCCTTTTGGAGAAAAACTGCTGCCTCTTTGCTGCTGCTGTCATCAACAGGAAGACAAAGATCAACCTTTAAGAGGAGTTGGCCTTTCCCCTGTGATAAGAGAGGGGACCAACACGGGGGAGTGCCTGGTGCCTGGGCCACGGCAGGCATGCGCAGCTGCTGGTAGAGATCCAGAGAGATAAAGGCATTACGGGGACGCCTTTTGCCCCATAGCCTTGCTTTCCCATCTAAGCGGTGGCTCTTAACCAACCAGGAGCAATTTTGTCTCCCAGGAGGCAATTGGCAATATCTGGAGACATTTTAGTTGTCACAAATAGGCAGTGCTACTGGAGTATCTAGTGATAGAGGCTATGGATTCTGCTAAACGTCCTACAATGCACAGAACAGGCAACAAAGAATTATCTGGGCCCAATGTCAATAGTGTCATGGTCTAATGTGCCAAGCATCTACAACTCTGCCCTACTGATTATAACAATTCTGTCAACATGTTACTTTAAAAGGTGTTGAGAAGGCTGAACTTCTAGTGCTAAATGGCACATAGGTACTGACTAAAGCAACTTCCGCTCACCAAGAGTGAATTGCTGTGCTTACATAAAAGGAAAGATTACAAGTGGACCATGGTGTTTTTCTTCTTTAATTTTTTGCAAAGTAACCCAGATGGCAAATCTGAAAGATGAGTGCTGGGATAAGGTAACTAGGAGGAAGAGTTTGAGTTGAGGTCAGTCCAAAGCCTGTCATCACCTCCCACTTCTTTGTCTGCATCACGGTTGTTGTGGGCACCACAGCCTACACCTGCAGGAAGACACGGCTGTGTGATATCTCTCAGCTGACTCATTCTTAGGGCCCTTTAGTGCTGTGTTGGGTTGGAGAACTTGGAATTTCTACTAGAGGTGGAATAACATTCATTACCTGGAAACAAGATTTTGTGTGCTGGGGAGAATGACTGTCTGCTTTGAGGTTGTCCACAGATTGGTTGGGGAGTTAGAGACCCCTGAAGAGTGTTATACTTCCAGATATCCAATTACTGCTATATTGCATCAACAAAAGTGAACTCGGAGGATGAGGTGGTTGTGGGGACGTGATGGCTATTTCTCAACTGAAAGGAACCATGCCTTCAAGAGTTACGAAAAATGAAGCATGTTTCTCATTAGAAAAGAATTATCCATTTCCTTCTTATATTGCCAAAGGCTGTCTTTTGCCAATTCAGTGAGAGTATAAACTTGGGATTCATTACTTGTGGGAAGAAAAAAGAGGCTAGTGTGCTCTGGAATCCTCAAGAGTCAATGAGAAGTGAGCAGATGGAATTGAAAAGAGAAAATATTGGGGGCTGAGCTGGGCCATCCTGGCATCAAATGTGCTGTGTAGTGGGATAAAACCAGCAGTATATGGGCAAGTTCTGATCTGCTGAAAAGGAAACATGGTAAAATAGTTAGATTTGCTTTGAGCAAATTTATGTCTCAATCAGTATCAAAACAATGAATGTTATTCTTTCCCCTGGTAAGAAAGTTTAAATATGCATTGGATACAGACCTATTAATGCTTTTTTTCCCACATTTTTATCTTCCTTTCTATTCCAAGTAAAGCCTTCCAAGCCTCCATTACTTGAGGATGAATTATTTTTCTGCCTTTCTATCTGATCATCAAACCTTCATTTTTTTCTATTTCAGTCCATCCAGTAGTATTAGTATTAGTAATGGTGGTGGTGGTAGTAGTAGTATTAGTAATATTAATAAAAATAATAGGAAAGCAGTAATGATAATGGAATACCCCCTATCCCCAAGGATAGGGAAGGTCAACCTTGGCCACAGTGATCATCCAAGGGGTGACCCAAGTCAACCAGAATTCTTCCCTGACATTTTATACAGATACTTAGAGAAAGAAGATATTTTCCTTGAGTTGCTAAGCTGGAGCTATGTTGGGTCATGGAACTCTCTGTGGTGCCTGAAATACCTGTGGCCGTACTTCCCTCCCACCAACCCCTCTTGCCTCCCACACCATTGAAAACAAAAAGCTCATTTTTAATAGGAGAGAGCAAGGCAAACAAATAGAAAGAAGGAGGGAGGGGGAGAGCGAGACAGAGAGAGAGAGAGAGAGAGAGAGAGAGAGGGAGGGAGGGAGAGAGGGAGGGAGGGGGAGAGAGAGAGCGCTCAAGCGAGTGTTGCTCAACCCCAGGGATGAATCATGACTGCTGACTCTCTCCTCTTCCCCTTTTCTAGTCTGGGGTTGGGCTTTTGACCAGTCTGGCCAGTGCCATAGAAAGAGGTGCTTGGAGCTTTTCAGAAAGATTTCCATCGCTGATAGGGGAGTGGAAAATGGGGACAAGGGCACTTTTTTCTCTCTCCACATCCTTCTCGTGCATGACTCTGTTAGGTGAGATTATTTACTTGAACACATGACCCTCACCTGGCACCCATGAGGGGAGATATTGCCAATATATCAAGGGTGGCAGAATGAGAAGCCAGACATAGCTTGGGCCCTTAATGATGTGACTGAACTGCTGAACCCACACTGTAATAATTTCTTCCAGACTTTCTGATAGGGTGGACAATTATACGTCTTTGTTATTTAAGCCACTGTTAATATGGTAGTCTGCTACTTGTAATTAAACACATATGAATTGTTCAGCAAACAAACAAAAACAACTGTGAATTCATGCTTCCCAAATTACCTCAAGCCCAGACTTGTCTCTTGAGTTTCAGATCCAGGTAACTGCTGGGCATCATACCCAGGTGTACCACAGATATCTCAAACTCAACAGATCCCCAAACCAAACTTCTCCTCTCACTTTGACTTCTGCCCCTGGTAGGTGCCACTATCCACCTGGGTACCCGAGTCAGAAACCTGGAAGTCACTCTGTAGTCTTTTTCCTTCACCTTCCATATTCAATCAGCCAGAAAGTCCAATCTGTCCTCTTCTCTCCAATTCCACAGCCTGTTTTAGTTGGTGGGAGGGAGATGAAGTCCTTTGTTTCTCTCCAAGGACACTGCCTCCCAAGAGCTTTACTTATCCCTGGTCATATTTCTCTCTAAACCTTCCAGTGTGGTATATTCAAAAGTAGATCTGATCTCAGCATTCCCTTGTCTGAGATTGATCAGGGCTTCCCCATTGCCTAAGGCAGTGGTTCTCAAAGTGTGGTCGCTGGACCAGCAGCATCACTGGGAAACTTGTCAGAAATGCAGATTCTTAGGTCCCACCTTCAAGTATCTACTGAATCAGTGCTCTGGAGGTAGGACCCAGCTCTGTATTTAAATAAGCCCTCCAAGGGAATCTGATGCGCTAAAGTTTAAAAACCACTACTAAACTAAGGTAATAAACCCAATTTCCTTGGTGTAGTGGATTGAATAATGCCCCCCCCCCACCAATTCATGTCTATTCACAGCCTTAGAATGTGCCTCATTTGGAAATAGAGTCTTTGCATTTGTAATTAGTCAAGGATCTCAAAATGAGATCATCCTGGATTTAGAGTGGGCCCTAAATTCAATGACTGCTGTCCTTAAAAGAAAAGAGAGAACATAGAGACACACACAGAAGAGAAGGCCACGTGAAGATGGAGACAGAGATGGGGGTTATGTGGCCACAAGCCAAGGAGCACCTGGAGCCACCAGAAGCTGGAAGAGGCAAGAAAGGATTCTCCCCTAGAGCCTTTGGAGGAAGCGTGGCCCTGCTGACAACTTGATTTTGAACTCCTGAACTTAAGGACTTTGGGAGGATAAGTTTCTGTTGTCTTAAGCCACTCAGCTTGTGGTACTTTGTCCATCAGCCCTAGGAAACCAATACACTTGAGGCATCCAGTGGCCTTTGGGTCTCACCCCTGTGTACCTGGCTAGTCTCACCTGCTGTCACTGCCCCTTGCTTATTAATCTTTCTATCAAAAATATTTATGGAGTGCAGCTTATGTGTCAAGCCCAAGAGATACAATACTGCTATGGTTTGAATTTCCCCCCAAACTCATGTTGGAACTTAACCCCCAATGTGGTGATGGAAGGTGAGACCTTTAAGAGGTGATTGGATTGTGAGGACTGTGCCCTCGTGAATGGAGTGATCCATTCCTGGAGTAATGGTGTGGTTCTGTTGGCTTTAAATAGAGAGCAAGTGGGAGGTTTAGCTCTCTTGCTCAGCCCGTTTCTCTCACCAGGTAACACCCGGTCACCATGGCACTCTGTAGAGACTTCCCGCTAAGGAGAAGATCCTCCCTCATCACATGTGCCCCCTGGACCATGGACTTCTCAGCCTCAAAACCATAAGAAATAAATTTCATTTTTTCATAAATTACCAATTTCAGGTATTCTGTTATAAGCAACAGAAATGAACTAATATGAGCAATGACTAAGTCACAGTGTCTGCCCTGCAGAAGCTCACAGCCTAGGCGGAGAGAATGGCAAGTGATGTACGATGTGCTAAATGCTTCAGCAGGGCCAGAGTGACACATGCCAGCAGTGACATCTTCTTGTCACCATGTGAACACCCTGCTTCTCCATACCTTCTTTATGCCTGCTCCTGCTCTGCAAAGAATGCCCTTTTCCACATTAAGAATCTGCTTCTACTCATTTCTCCTGTGCAGAATCACTCCCTCTAATGTCCTGTTTCTGAACTTTGTTACAATGGACATGTTTCTATTACTGCATCCATCACATACTGTTATAATTACTTATTTGTCTGCCTCCCTCTCCAGACTGTAAGCTATTTTGAGGGCATGGACTGTGGTCTTTTGTCTTATTCCTTTTTTTTTAATCTACAGAGACTTAAACAGTACCTGGCTCATGGTAGTTTCTGTAAAAGAATATGCTGAACTGCACCAGAATTGTAAAATTGATTGCAAGGAGAGAAAGTGACTTTTTCCCTCTCTTCTGGCAGAAGGACTCTTTTATCAGCTGCCTTTTCATGGGACAGCCCTAGGGTAAGAGCTGGGAGAGAGTGCAGCAAAGAGAAAGGAGCAGTTCTTGGCTTGCATTTTGGGTGAGAGGCCTGGGAAGGAAAGTGTGGAGCTAAGCAGGCTTTCAGTGCCATCATCCGGACATCTCTGCAAACTGAGTGGTGACAGTGGTCCACAGTCAAAGCTGGGGCATAGCTCTAGCCTGGGCCTGCGAGAGGCTTACACTTCAACCGTGGTTCTCAAACTCAAGCGCACATCACAATCACCTGAGGGCTTGTTCAGCTGCAAACTGTTGGACCCCACCCGCAGAGTTTCTGATTCAAAAGATGGGGGATAGGGGGGCATGATTTGCATTCCCTACAAAATCCTAGGTTATACCAATGATGCTGGTCTGGGGACCACATTTGGAAACCACTGCAATAGAATACTGGACATTATACCCATGGCTCTGAACTTTGGATACAGTAGAATCATTTGAGGAGTTTTAAAAAATACAGATGTAGGGCCTCACTCATGAATTGGTCTGGGAGTATGCCTGGATATAGGGATTTGGACTCCACCTGAGCAACACTGGTCTGATTAAGGCTTTTTAAGAAAATGTAATGAATTGAGGAATTCACAAAGCTTTTATTGAGTACTTGCTATGCTCCAGGCATTGTGTTGGTGATGGGGACATAAAGACGAACGCTGACATAGTCTGACTCTCAGAGAACCATCAGTCCAGTGCGGGGCAGATATACAAAGCAGATGGTTCTGGAACCATGTAGGAGTGGAGTGCTAGAGTTATACCCAGAGTATTACGGAAGCCCAAAGCCACATGGGAGTGGAGTGATAGGGACACATAGAGAATTAGATGGACACATACAGGTCTTCCTAAGGAAGACCATCTAATCCAGCATGGAGCGGGAGAAGGAGGCTTGGAGAAAGAGGAGATGATGAGTTGATGATCTAATTCAGTGGTTTTAGAAATCCCAACAGGTAAGCTTCTATTTGGTATAATATGAGCCTTTATTGAACCCAAAAGCACAGTGTTAAGAACTTCCTAAATCCCAATCCGTGCTTTACCTCTTACAAATGCGTAAGATGTACAACCTTGGAAAAATTACCTACCCTCTCTTTGCCTTGCTTTCCCCATATTTTAAAGCGGAATAAGCACAGTATCTTCCTCACAGGATTGTCATGAAGATTAAATGAGAGTGTCTGTGAAGTGCTTGGTATAGTGAATGGCTCAAACAGCATGGACCACAGTTCACACCCTCAAAAATCTCACAGCCTAGTAAATACTAGATAAATGTCGGTTGTTATCATTAGCATTTCAGAAGGCCCCATTGGACCCTCATGTTGTGCCCATCATTGCTGGGAGTTTTGGTTCTTGTTGTTTTTGCTGCAGAGCAATGATGCAGTAGGCACTGCTGACATGTGCAGGATGCCCCCCACCCCATGCTAAGGGGACCCAGGCTCCTATGGCTTTAAAATTCTAGTGTCAGTGTTTCAGTTTGCACATTCTTCCTTCTGTCTATGTGTTTGTCCTTGGCAAACTTCCTACCTATTTAAAATGGCTGCTTTTTATCTACTACAGATAAGAAATCCAAAAGCCAAGACTGTGCAATTGTGTCTAAAATGTAGCTAGGCTCTGCACGGGAGACTTGTCTTTAAATGAAGAAGGTATGCTTTACTGTGTCTCATGTCATGACATCAGAGGCCCTTTCTGTTTCCTCCTATACTCACGGTGGTGTTCTGAAGGACCAACCTTCCGGGATAAATGATTTCCTGATAAGGAAGTTATGGCGGCATGGTCTGCTTGGGGATCACAGTTTAATGCCCATTCTTGGTTAAAACCATATTTCTAAATTCCCAGCCACATGGTTGCCTGCCTCCAGAGCCTCTCTTTTTCTCAGGAATCTAGACTTATTCCCCCACTGCTCAGGTGTCCCTGGCCCACCTTCATCTGAGCTTGCTTGGTGTTCACCTGCCACAAGTCCCAATCTGTTCTCCATTTTAGACAAAATTTATGTTGGCTAAATATTGGCACAAGCAAGTCATAAACTTGGCATGTTCACAAACACCATGGCAGACTGCTGACCAGATGTTGTAACATTTACAAATTGGTTTTTATTTATGGGCACTCACAATGACAGCTGCTTTCGTCAGCAGTGTTGCAGAGCTGTCCTTTTAAGGTTAATAGTATGCTCTGATTCAGTGTTTCTCTAACTCTACTGCACATTAGAATCACTGGGGGAGCATTTACAAATCCCAATGTCCAAGACAACCACCAGACTAATTAATTCAGACTCTCTGGCGGTGGGACCCAGGCATCAGTGCTTTTTTAGAACTTTCCAAGCAATTCCAACGTGCAGCCAAGTTCAAAAACTTGTTTCCCAGTTCAGTGCTTCTCAGACTAACGTGTGTGAATCACACGAGAATCTTGTTAAAATGCAGATTGTGATTCAATAGGTCTGGGTGGGCCTGGGATTCTGCATTTCCAACAAGTGCCAGGCAATGTGGATGCTGCTCCTAGTCCAGGAACTGCACTTTGAGTAGCAAGGTTGTAGTCCTTTTTAGAGCCTGTTCATTAGTTAGCCTTGCAAATAATTTTTCAGAAATCATTAGTCCTTTTGAGTTTGTGATTGTTTCCAATTTTTCAATGGCTCCCCTAACTCTTCCCTCCCTATAGCTCTGCCCAGATCCTACAGCCACACTCCCATGTTAAAGTCATCTCAACACCGATCTTGATTCTCTATTCTCCACTAGATAGTGATTCTCTTGAAAACAATCTACACAATAGAATAAAATTGAAGAGTCATCTAGCTACACCCTAACAGATTTTTCTGTGGGTATTGCTTTTCTGTCTGTGCACACTCGATCTGCAAATCTTGTTGAACACAAAGATGCATCCTTCACACTAAGCAAACTCTTCAAACATTATGTGATTTAGCAAATGACAACCCAGTATCTTGATTTTTGCTGCTTGTCCAAATAGCTTAGTCACAAACACTAAGTCTTCAGTTCAAAAAAATCATTAATGCTGGCAAAAGAATTGGGGAAAGCGCAAAGCAAAAGTAATTTTTAGTTTCAGGATCAGCTAGGACTCTACTTCACGGTACCTTGAAAAACATAATTTCCTGGCCAATATTCTACTGGCTTTACAACAACATTTGTCAAATGGTTATCTGTGGATCCTGGTCTGTGGACATATTTTGGGGGATTCAAAACTTTTTAGGAGGCATTTAAAATAGTGTATTTAATGCTAATAATAATTTAAAAATTAAAAATTAATATAAAGCATACTGGATTATCACGATGAACAGGTGCTGCCACATGGCTTCAATACCTGCAACTGTGTTTGTATTTATGATTGTTTATAAGCCATATAGCCATACTTTAATTGTTGCAAGCTAATGATAAAAGAATACAGAACAGTGGGAGGTTTACTAGAAAAATCATGTGTTTGAGCCAAGGGAAGGCCAAATGGTGTGATCTTCACACAAAAGTTTCTCAGGTTGAATAGAAAAATGTGATAGAAGAACTAAACAGTCACACACCACATCATATTTTAGACATGCTGAGACTCAAAAAACCCCCCAGTACTATAGTAATCAGGACCAATTTACATTGAACATAGCCATTTAATCTCAGCAGAATAACATAGTCTATTACACTAAATTAATTACATACATTTAAGCATCATTGATCTGTATTTTATTAGCTCTTAATTTATGAATTTGTTTTCATTGTGTAGTTGCTTCAAACTGATTCTAGTTTTAAGTTTGTATATACTCTAACTTTCTAATGCAAATAATTTAAGCCATCACTGAAACAATTTTTTGATTTTTAAAAAGGTTTGCATTTACTTTTTTAGAATGTATTCATGCCTTGTACACATGTTAAATTCCTTCAGTGTTTTCTACTTATCTTTAACTTTTTTTTTTTTTTTTTGGTGGCTGGGCGGTACGGGGATCTGAACCCTGTGACACTGGTGTTATAAGGCTGTGCTTTAACTAACTGAGCTAACCAGCTAGCTCCCTCAGTACTTTCTACAATGCCACAGTGGCCGTAGTGTAGCCTCATGAACTTGATTCTAGGGGACTATGAATGGGACACTGCTGGGAACATAAACTGAGCTCCTAGAAGATTACATTTTTATATTAGCTGCAGATATTGTAACAAACATTTTCCAGGGGAAACTTTCCCTGCTTGGAGGCCATGCCCGATGATGAAATTTTCAGACTGGAGGATGGCGGAGGGTCTGGTATGACAGGTCATGGGTGACTAATTTGGGGCCAATGAGAGAGCTTGTTCATACCCATGATTTGGAGGGAAAATAAAGAGCTTACGATCTGTGGGGCCTTTGGCTCTCCATTTCCTGAGGAGTGGCTGAGAGGCTGCATGGCTGGCGAGGGTTGGGCGTCCCCTTTGGGCAACTGTTGACTGCCTTCTGAGAGGGAGTAAGACTGGCTCTGAGGATTCAAAAAAGAAATACATGAAAATGCCGGCCCACTCCCAAAGTCCAGCTGCCTCATGGAGTCGACTTTCAAAGGACCAAACTGTCCTCCTGAGCTGCTAATGCAGGGGCCAGTTATTACTCCTCAGGTCCTCTGCATCTGTCCAAAGTATTTAAAAAGTAGGTTTCAGTTTCTGTGAAAGATGCACTGAATGGATGGCTCATAATCTCAGCTAGTATGAAAATGCTATCTACAGACGATTTAAAAAATAAAGCCTGTCTGAGGCAAATATTTGTAGGCTTGTAAATATCTGAGTGCAGGTTTAATATTTAGGAAAGGAAAAACCTTATAAAGTTACAGTTTACAGAAAATTTTGGAGTTTGTTCTCTTCAGTCCTAGTGTACATGCAATAACACAATATACCATTCTTGCTGTGAGAAGTTACACTAGGTGCACAAAACCTTACTAAAATTCTTATTACACTAGCTTTAGATATACATTTTTCAATGTAAAAAATCAAGATTCAACTCTGATCTGTCTTGTGCATGGTTGGTTCTAAATGATAATGTTTCAGGCAGGTTTTTTTTTGTCATTAACAATTTATAGACATGCTATTTGCTAGCCTACACGTTTCAAAAAAAAATGTAAAATATTAAGTCCATTCCATAGATATTTACAAACATCTGAATGTTTGATGCTATCCTGAAATAATAGTGGAATATATTCACTTTTCAATTCAAGTTATATGGCCTTACAGGGGTATTTTTACATTGGTCTACTGATACTTACCGCATGACTTTCTCACAAAACTCTGAATAGGCACAGGCTACGAAGTTTTGTTGCTGCAAACTAACAACTTTAGTCCTACATTCCGCAGACACATATTAATCATTTGCCCCCTGCAACGCACTGTTTACTGCCTTATATTAAACACGTTAGCCCCTCCTAAGAGACTTTTGACCAATGGAGAAAAATATATTCCAAATGAATTTTAAAAGCATGATATGCTGTTGTAAAACCAACAATAAAGGGTAATAATAGTGATAAAGTGTAAAAATTTCAAGCACAATTTCATAGTTTACATTATTCCACATACTAACAAAAATTAAAACTGATTCCCAAAGGCAATGAGTACTTACATGACGGTTGCCCATTTTTGTTTTTCTGAGATGGCCGTTCTGTATTTCATTCAGAGATCAATCCTCCGACAGGCAAAGTTTATAATAGTTTTCCCAGGGCATAATATCTCTTGAGCTTAATAAGTAACTTTTGGTTTTGAATTCAAATACTTTGTTGGGGATAGGTAGGGAGTGGCAATAGCCACAAAGAGCATCTGCAGTACTACTCCAGCTGCTTTGTAGGCTTTCTTTTAAATACAAAATACTCGGACTTCTGCTTTCAGACCCCACCAGCACCCGAGATAGTGAAGCTTGGCTTGGCCGGGCAACCCCTGCTATTCTGGAGCCAAGGGATATTGGGTGGGGGCATGATGAGGGTGGGCAAAAGAGGGGGATGGGGCTGAATGGTGAGCTGGTAAGAAGCAGGCCTTGGGGCTTCATGGTAGGGCTTTCAAGGCAGGTAGAGGATATTCCTGAGGCAGGGAGGAGGTGGAAGTGGGGCCTCCTGTCCTCTCCTGCCTTCTGGGTCCCACAGTTTCCCAAGGCAGGTGTCCCCACTTCCTTAACCCTCTCTTCTCAGATCGTCCAGCCTTGCTCCTACCCCTCTGCAGAATCTCTAGTGTTGCCTCTACTCAGGCCCCTTCCAGGTCAGAACCAAATCATGTTAGCCTTGCTGTGTCTAGGCTCTGCTACTGCTGATCACTCCCCTCCTGGAGATCCCCCCGTTGGATATACCTATGTGGACTGAATGTTGCTGGCAGTTGTGACCGGCTCACCACCTCCTTCACCTCACCCTGCCTGTGATGCTTATCTTGTCTGCTGGGCTTGATGACATTCTGTGTTCTGGTGACTCTTCAGTCTGCCTTCGCAGATCTTTCAAGGTTTTGCCTGGTATCTTCAAGACATCTTGAAAATTAGACCTCTCGTTCAAAACTCATCTTCTCTTCTTCCTGTGTTCTGTATTCTGGCTAACTTTGTGTCTTCACACCTCAGCTGGAATTCTGCTTGGGATTTTCTTGTTTTCTGATCGAGGGCAGGCCTCCTGATTTTCAAAAATTCAAGTTTATTGAGGTATTACATGAGACTATGTCTATTTTGTTCGTGAAAGGGCAGGTGTCATGGAGCTGGCCACCTAAAATTCACCCTTTTTAGGTTTACCATCTAAGAATGTTGACAAGAATCAGTCTCGTAACCATGACTACAATCAAGATACAGAACATTTCCACACCCCCCCCCACACACCAAAATTCTCTCAAATCCCTTTGAAATCAGTCCCCTCCTCTCGGTACCACCCCAGGCAACCAATGATTCCCCCCCTATGGTTTTGCCTTTTCCGGGTGTTCAAAGACATGGCATTCTTCAGTATGTAGGCTTTTACTGTGGCTTTTTACCATAATACACTTGAGATCCATCCATGTTGTGTGTATCAGTAGTTACTCTTTTTTACTGTTAAGTAGTATTTCATTGTATGGATGCATCACAGTTTGTTGGGAGTTGTTTTTGATTCCTTTATCCATTACGTCTAACGTCACTCTGATCTCTGTGACACTTTGCCCTCTCCTCAGCCCCAGTGCAGTCTGTTGTCAGTGCTCCGTGAATAACCTTCTGTGCTGTATGTCTCACTTCTCTCTCCAATCCATTCTCCAAAAAACCAAAATAAAGTAATAAAATACTTCTCTCTTTTCTTTTCCCAAGTTGCCAGTAAAATAAAATATTTATTAATAAATAAAGTTTATGCTTTTCAAGTTGAATAACATTCACAACTAAAAGGCTAAATCTGTCTCACTTATGGATTGTTGAAAGAATTATCCTTTTATATTTTGGGTGTTCATTTAAAATTTTATACCTTTCAATAATAAAATTATTAACCAGATAGACTGAAAAATCTTACTATTTTACTAACATCACTATTATTATTACCAAGAATTTTGCAAAGGCTGTGTTGAGTTATACTAGACCATTGTTTTTATAATTTAATTAATTTTTAAATTTAAGAAGTAATATGTGTAGATGGTAACTTTTTTCCAAATAATACAAAAGGGACCATGAAAAGTAAGCTTACTGGCTTCCCAGTCCCTTCCCCCAGAGGTTTCTTGTGTGTCCATCCAGAAATCATCTATGCATATACAGCCATGTCTGTGTGTCACTCTATTTACCTGTCTCTCTATCTACCTATGGCTGGCCTATTTTTTTATCCAAACAAATGGATCTGTATAAACATTCTTTTCCACATCTTGTATATTTCATACATTAAAGAGGTTCCTGACATTGGTGCATTTTTTTCCAGTGGCTGCATGGTAATCTATTATCTGTATGAACTAAAACGTTTCATCAGTCCACCATTGAAGGTCATTTAGCTTGTTTTTGGTCTTTTGCGTGAATATCTTCATATATGCATCTTGCTTGTGTGTGCGTGTTTATGTGTGGAATAAAATCTTAGAATGGAATTGCTGACCAAAGAGAATGTTCATTGAAGATTCTGATAGATGTTGCCAAGTTGTCCTCCACACAGACATAACAATGCTGGAGCACTCTCAAAGCCCAGCTGGCACATGAGGCTTACTTTCAAAAGGCAAAATTTACACCCCTTTTATGATAATATGTGTTCATTTCCTCACATATTGACTAACAGTAAATATTCTCAAACTTTTTAATTTCTGTCATTTGAATGATAAAAAATGGTATCTCATTTTTAAGTTTACATTTCTTTCATTTACTATCCTTAAAATTGTATATCCCATTTCTTAAAAGCCATTTGCGTGAATATTTCTGTGGTTTGTTTGTCTACATCCTTTATTTTTCTTTTGAGTTATTAGTCTTTTCATTATTTATTTGTAAAACACTTTACTTATAATAAAATCTAAGCCTTCATCAAGTGTAACAATTATTACCCCCCAGTTATTTATTTTTTTTGTCTCTGCTTATGTCTTGAGTGTGTACATGTGTGTGAAGAAGTGTTAGTTTTTATGTATTCAAACATAATTTTTTCTTCTTTGACTTGCTTGGAAAAACCTTTTTGTGCTTGAAGATGCTTAAATCTTTTCGTACATTTTCAGCAAATTGTTTTAATGGCTTCATTTCTTCTTTTTTATTTCTTCCAAATTTTATTTTATTTTGTCAGTATACAATGTGGTTGATTACTGTGGCCCATTACGGAAACCTCCCTCCCTCCTCTCTATCCCCCCTTCCTCCCAACAACCTCATATATGTTCGCTGGTGTTATCAACTTCAAGGAATTGTGATTGTTGTGTCTTCTTCCCTTCCTGCCCCCCGAGGTTGTTTGTGTATTTATTTATTTATTTTTAGCTCCCACAAATAAGTGAGAACATGTGATATTTCTCTTTCTGTGCCTGACTCGTTTCACTTAATATAATTCTCTCTAGGTTCATCCATGTTGGTACAAATGGCAGTATTTCATTCTTTTTTATAGCTGAGTAGTATTCCATTGTGTAGATATACCACAGTTTCCATATCCACTCATCCGATGATGGACATTTGGGTTGATTCCAGCTCTTGGCTATTGTGAAGAGTGCTGCAATGAACATTGGGAAACAGGTATACCTTCGACTTGATGATTTCCATTCCTCTGGGTATATTCCCAGCAGTGGGATAGCTGGGTCATATGGTAGATCTATCTGCAATTCTTTGAGGAACCTCCACAACATTTTCCATAGAGGCTGAACCATTTTGCATTCCCACCAACAATGTATGAGAGTTCCTTTTACACATCTGACAAAGGACTAATATCCAGAATATATAAAGAACTCAA
>NW_007728429.1:139491-140583 GCF_000696425.1 Galeopterus variegatus | reverse complement strand
ACATATGTGTTGCTGTATTCTGTTAGCTAGTATTTTACTGAGGATTTTTGCATCTATATTCCTCAAGGATATTTGCCTATAGTTTTCTTTTTTAGTTGTATCTTTATCTGGTTTTGGTATCAGGGTGATGTTTGCTTCGTAGAATGAGTTTGGGAGATTTGCCTCTGTTTCGATCTTTCAGAATAGTTTGTAAAGAATTGGTGTCAATTCCTCTTTGAATGTTTGGTAATATTCTGCTGTGAATCCATCTGGTCCTGAGCTTTTCTTTGTTGGGCGCCTTCTGATAACAGCTTCAATCTCTTTTATTTTTATTGGTCTGTTCAGATTTTCTACGTCTTCTTGGCTCAGTTTTGGGAGCTTGTGTGTGTCCAGAAATTTATCCATTTCCTCCAGATTTTCAAATTTATTGGCATATAGTTGTTTATACAAGTCTTGAATGATTCCTTGTATTTCAGATGTATCAGTTGTAATATCACCTTTTTTATTTCTAATTTGTGTTATTTGGATCTTCTCTCTTCTTTTTTTAGTTAGCCATGCTAATGGTTTGTCAATTTTATTTATCTTTCCAAAAAACCAACTTTTTAATTCATTGATATTTTGAATTGTTTTTTGGGTTTCAATTTCATTATGTTCTGCTCTGATCTTAATGATTTCTTTCCGTCTGCTAACTTTGGGTTTGGATTGTTCTTATTTTTCTAGTTCTTTAAGGTTAAGTGTTAGGTTGTTCACTTGCCGTCTTTCCATTCTTCTGAAGTTAGCATTTAATGCAATAAATTTCCCCCTTAATACTGCTTTTGCAGTATCCCACAGGTTTTGGTATGATGTATCATTATTTTCATTAATTTCAGTAAATTTTTTGATTTCCTGCTTGATTTCTTCTTGGACCCATATGTCATTAAGTAGAATTTTGTTTAATTTCCGTGTGTTTGTATAGTTTACAGAATTTTGTTTGTTATTGATTTCTAATTTTAATCCATTGTGGTCTGAGAAAATACATGGGATAATTCCAATTTTTTGAATTTGATGAGACCTGATTTGTGACCTAATATGTGATCTATCCTAGAGAATGATCCATGTGCTGATGAGAAGAAT
>NW_007728429.1:108210-138605 GCF_000696425.1 Galeopterus variegatus | reverse complement strand
CATGGTAAACCCTTTTCCATCCTTTCACTCTTAGTCTATGTGAGTCTTTACGGGTGAGGTGGGTCTCTTGAAGGCAGCATATAGTTGGTTCCTCCTTTTTAATCCAAGCAGCCAGTCTGTGTCATTTGATTGGGGAATTTAAGCCTTTTCCATTAAGAGTTGTCATTAAAAGTGTTGATTTAATCCTAGCATTTTATTGATTATTGTTTGGATGTCTTAGGTGTCTTTTGTTCCTTTCTGATTTACTGTTTGTTTTCTCTATTTGTTGGTTCCTTGGGTTGTAGATAGCCTTTTTGCTTGTTTGTTTTCTCTTCATGAATGCCATTTTTATTATACTAGTGGGTTTTGATTTTTCTTGGGTTTTTATGGTAGTGGTAGTTATTTTTCAGGTACCAAACCCAGTACTCCCTTGATAATTTCTTGTAAGGGCAGTCGTGTGGTAGTGAACTCCCGCAGTTTTTGTTTTTCTGAGAAATATACTATTTGCCCTTCATTTCGGAAGGATAGACTTGCAGGGTAGAGTATTCTTGGCTGGCAATCTCTGTTTTTCTAGTATTTTGAATATATCATCCCATTCCTTTCTGGTTTTTAGGGTTTGTGATGAAAAGTCTGATGTTAGTCTGATTGGGGGTCCCTTATAGGTGATTTGATGCTTCTCTCTTACAGCATTTAAGATTCTCTCTTTGTCTTTGAGTTTTGCCAATTTGACTATAACATGTCTTGGAGAAGACCTTTTAGGGCTGAATACTTTTGGGGATCTTTGAGCTTCCTGAATCTGAAGATCTGTGTCTTTTCCAATAAGTGGGAAATTTTCTGCCACTATTTTGTTGAATATGTTTTCAATGCAATATCCTTTTCCTCCCCTTCTGGAATACCCATGACTCGGATATTTGAGTGCTTAATGTTGTCTGATATCTCTCTCAGATTTTCTTCAATGCCTTTAATTCTTTTTTTTTGTCTGCCTGTGTTATTTCAAACAGCCCATCTTCAAGGTCACAAGTTCTCTCTTCTGCTTCTGCAAGCCTACTGGTTAAACTCTCTGTTGTGTTTTTTATTTCATTGAATTAATTCTTCAGTTCAGCAAGCTCTGCTACATTCTTTTTCAGGGCATTGATTTCCTTGTACATTTCTTCTTTCAGGTCCTGTATACTTTTCCTCATTTCATCATGTTGTCTAGCAGAGTTTTCTTGTATCTTATTCAGTTCCCTTAGAATTATCACTCGAAATTCCTTGTCAGACATTTCAAGGGCTTCTCATTCTATAGGATCAAGAGCTTGAGAGTTATTACCCTTTGGTGGTATACTTTCTTGATTTTTCATATTTCTGGTATCTTTCCTTTGATGTTTAGTCATTGTGGCAGGGAGTTTCACAGTCCACAGGTTTGACACTATTGTCTGGCTAGGATGTTGCTGGGATTACCAGTTTGGTATGGCTACCTCAGTGTCTGCTCAGTTGGCCACTAGTGCCTTGTGTGTGTGGTTGCCTCGGGTCTTGGGCCTCTCCGGGGAGCCACCTCTCTGGTTAGCATGCACTCGGCCGGGTTGCTGGGTCATGTGGCAGCACTGCAGGGTGTGTGGTCTCTGCCGAGCTTCCGCCTCCCCTGCTGGACTTCTCCCTGCTCTGTGTGCACTGGGCCAGGCTGGGGGTGGAGACAGGTGGCAGCGGTAAGGCCTACCTGCTGGATCGTGTGGTGGCAGCACCACAGGTCGTGTAATGGCTTCATTTCTTAAGTCGTATGTCTTTGATTCATTTGGAATTGATTTTGATACAGATGAAGGAAGGAAGAGATTCAGCTTAGTTTTGGTTATTCAATCAATCCTAGACAGTTATTGAATAATTCATATTTCTTCTATTGGTTAAAGACACCACCTTTATTTTATGCTGGATTCTCACATAGCATAGAATTAAAATTCTGTATAGGTTTATTAAATCCTTAATGTATTCATTGACTCTTTTGTTATTTTAACTTTTAACTATTTTGTGCTTGGGAATTGGTAATTGCTGGGACTACAACAGTGAACAAGGTGGATATGGATTTTCTCTTCCTACAATTTACTGTCACATTTCCATACAGGAAACAAATGAATAAAGACAAATTGTCATTTGGGCTATGAAGATTAACAGGATGCTGATCTTCTAGAAGATAGAAACTAACCTCTGTGTGTGTGTAATTTACTTTTTAAAAACATATTATTTATTATTAACATATTCATTATTATAAATCATGATTTTTCTTTATGCCCTTTACCCGACCTATGTAACCAACCTAAGTCTCCATCAACAAATGACTGGATAAGGAAAATATGGTATACATGCACAATGGAATATTACTCAGCCATAAAAAAGAATGAAATTGTGTAATTTACTTTAAATGGAGACAGGGCTCTTAAAGGAGCTACCATTTAAGCTGTGAATTAAAGGATGAGGAGTCCATCATTTGAAAAGAGAAAGTGTTGCGGATTTGATGTTCTTAGCTTGTGCTAAGGCTCAAAATAGGAAAGAGCTTTGTGAGTTGGAGGAAATAAAAGATGGCCAAAGATTCTGGAGACTTCTGGGTGCCAGGCAGGGCATTGGGTACTGAGGATATAGTGGTGCACAAGACAAATCTCTTTCCTCCATGAATTAACAGTGGAATGGGGGAGAAGACAAGAAGACATAAGTTAATAACCAATGCTTTGACCATTTGCTGTTATTTCTTTTTTTTAGTGTCTAATTTCTGCATTACAGGCTACTGTATCCTTTTGGCAGCCCCAGACTTCTCAGGGCCAAGTCCTCCTTGCCTCACTTCTGTGCTTGCTTTTGAACCAACCTCTGCTTCACTCACCCTTCCTAGGAACCCTTGATCAGTGATGTCGTCCCCACCCACTTCTGGCTTTTGAAGCTCAAAGGTCAGGAGGAACAGGGCAATTTGAAGTGTTCTCATTGTGGAGATAAGTCCTGTTCAAAGGCTGAGTTACTGAGCACAGGAAATGCCTAGTTAAAGAAGAGCTACAGTTTATGGCCCCAGGGAGGCGGAAGATAGAAAGCTGAGAAGGCAAATAGGAAGCAGATATGCCTTTCTAATTTTCTGAATCCCATCACTATAAACACCTCTTGATTATTTAATGTGTCCATACTCAATTTTCGGTTTGACTGAAACAGAACTGTCCCTAGTGTCATCTCCTCCCTTTCTCCTTTCCCATTTGGATTGGTACTTAGGAAGGTGTCTGGGATAATTCCAAGCAATGGGAGCAGTGGAAAAGGAAGGGACCTTAGGTGCTTTTTGGGAGGATGTGATGGTCGGAGGCCCAGAGGGGAGAAGAACTATCTGGGAAGAAGAGTGAAGGGGTATGATCTGGAGGAAGAGAGGGCACTGGAAGAGTGAATGGGAGGGTTTTATTGGTATCATTATAAATATTCAGTGATTATAAATTATAGCAGGTACTTTGTAATGGCTTCGTCTACTAGACTGGGCATATTTATTTACATTTCTTGGATTTTGGTGGTTCTCAATGTTGTAATGCTGCCCACCAAGAGGGCTGTTGACAATGCACGTGTGGGTGTTTGGGTTGCCATAATGACCGGCAAGGTGGAGCTTGTAGCCCAGGCCAGGGATAATAAATATCCCACACTGCATGGGACAGCCACACAGCAAAGAGTTGCCCAGCTCTGAAGCCAGTAGTGCTCCCCTTCCACTGAAAAACACCTTTGGGGGACTCCTTCCCTCTCCCTTCTATGTAGAGCTCTATCTGAAGACCAAGAGCTTCTGAAGTTCTGCAGTGTTCCTAGGCTTTTAAAATCTATAAAATCTGACAGTTGCAATACTGTGAGCTTAATTGTGACACTGGAAAGGTATGGAAGAGGGGAATGTGTAATGGGTTGGTAGGTTGGAAGAGACAAATCACTTAGACCAACTCCTTCATTCTGTAGATTAGAAAACTCAGATGCAGACAAGCTAAATGGCTTACCCAACATCAGCTGCTAGTTAGGAGAGAAGCTGGTGGGATGAGAACATATAGTATATACAGAATAATCCTCAGTGTTTCCCCTTCAGGCACTTCCTGAAGTATACAAAATTGGTCTGAGGTAGTTCAAACATTTTATGAGTAACTGCTTTAAATTATTTTCACATTTTGACTTATCAAACAATGAGCTATAGACTTCTCCTCTTAATATGTCTTTTGCAAAAAATTTGTTAGGTGCTACTACTAATACAATAAGATATGTTTACGTTCTCAAGGAGATCCCAGCTAGCAGTGGGAGTCAAAAGCATAGGTCATTTCCATGCACATGTTGGTTTGCCCCAGCCCCCTCGTCTCAGCCCCCTGGCTTCTCTTCCGTTCCCCCAACATGCTAAGATCTTTCTCACCTCAGAGTCTTTTTTTTTCTTTCCCCTTTTGCTTTTCTCATTGCCAAGAAGTCTCTACCACCTCATCCCCCATGGGTCTCCTCCCCTTTGGAAACTTTGACCCCGTCTCATTCTTCCCATCTCCACTTTGTAATTCCTACTTCAGAGAGGATTTTCCTTAGACAGACCCACTCTCCAAGTGAGTCCCACCCCGCAATTCTCTACCATGGCATCATGCTAATTTCTTCATAGTGATACCGTAGTACTTAATTATTTATGTATCATGTGTGTGTGTGTTTGTTTACTCCCTCTATAGTGGTGCTGTCCAAGAGAAATATAACATGAGCTACGTATGTAATTCTAAATTTTCTAGTAACCACATAGAAATGAAAATAAATAGGTAATTAATAATGTAATTGATGATTAATAATATGTTTTATTTAACCCAATATTCAAAATACAGTATTCAAAATATCATGTTTTCAACATGTAATCAATGTAAAAAGACATTTTACATTCTTTTCATTTTGTACCAAGTCTTTGAAATGTGGTTTGTGTTCTATACTTACAGCATATTTCAGTTTAGCCTAGCCACATTTCTAGTGCTCAGTGACCATCTGGGTCTAGGGTCTAACACATCAGAGAGTGTAGCTCTAGACTATAAACTTCACACCTGCGGAGACCACAGCTAATTGATTCCGCAGTACGTTAAGTTCCTTGCACAGGGCTGGGCATGTATTCATTGAATGAATGAGGTAGGTGCAAAAGCAGTTGTGTGCATGGTTACTGCAGGAGCACGGAATTGGGGCCTTAGCCAAGCCTTTGTGTGTGGGGGTGGGTTTGGGGGTGGTGGAGAAAGTTTCCTGGAGTTGATTGTTCAGCTGAGGCTTAAGGGACAAATGGGAGTCAGCCTGGCAGAGGAGCCATGATAAAGGCCATTCCAGTCCAAGGCAACAGCATCAGCAAAGATAAGGAAGCATACAATAATGGTAACATATATAAACAGAATCTTTGTAAATGGCAACTCCATCTGTCTGGATGCTCAGATTAAAATTTTGGAGTCATCTTTGACTGCTCTCCATAACCAATTTGTCAGCAAATCCGGTCAGCTCTACTTTCAATATATATACGGAACCTACCTACTTCTTTCCACCTCCGCAGTCCAAATACCATCATAGTTTGCCTGGATCATTGCACTAACAGATCTCCCTGCTTCTATCCTTACTCCCTATAGTAATTTTCAACACAGCAGCCCAAATGATTCTGTTAACAGCCTAGGTTATGTTACTCCTCCAGTCACTACCCTCCAATGTCTTCGCAAGTCACTCAGTGAAAGCCAGTCATTGCAATGACCTGACTGTAAAGTTCTGTAAGGTCTGCATCCCCCTCTGTTTGCCCTTCCCTCTCTGGTATCCTCTCTTGATTCTTTTCCCCTTTTGCCCTGTGCTCCAGGCATACTGGACACCTTGTTCCTTAAACAGAGCAGTCATGCTCTGACTTCAGGGCCTTTGCACCTGCCGTCCACTCTACCTGGTAAGCTCTTACTCCAGTTACTGGCATGGCTTACTTCTCATCTCCTCCAGACCTTTGGTGAAATAATGTCATCTTTTCAGAGTTGCCTTCTCTGACCACCCTTTTAAAAATTGCAACTCCCTCTGCCTCTTTCTACCCCCTCTCTGAACATCCTAGTCCTTCCTGGCTGCTATATTTTTCTTCCTTGCACTTACCACCATCTGACTCAGTATATATTGTTTCAATATATTTTTCTTTGTTCGTCTTTCTCCACCACACAAGTGTATAAACTCCAGGGTGACAAAGATTTTTTTTTGTTCACTGCTGTATCCACAGCACTTAGGACAGTGCCTGGCACACAGTAAATAATTGTTGAAATAATGAGCACGTGAACTTAGTGTTCAGGTACCTGCAAACAGATTAATTAGTGTTGGGGATGAGGGAGAAGAGGAAGGATAGGATGACCTCTGGATTTCTAACTTTAGGTGACTATGCAGTAAATTTACTTTAGACCAAAAGCTGATTTCCATTTTGTTCTTTTCCATGTTGGGTAAAGTGGATCAGCCAAAGTTCTAATCACCTTCTGACCTTATGAGTTTCAATAGCAAGTCATAAATCAATCTTGCCAAAGAGATACTTTCCTTCTACAACACCCACCAAGGTTAAGTTTCCAACACTTGTTTAAAAAGCTTATTTATACATGTTATAGGTTGAATTGTGTCCCCCAAAAAGATACGTTGAGGTCCAAACTCCCAGTACCTATGAATGCAACTTTATTTAAAAATAGGGTCTTTGCGGATATAATCAAGTTAAGGTGAGGTCATTGGGGTGAGCCCGAATCCAGTATGATTGGTGTCCTTAGAAGAAAGGGGAAAATGCCATGTGAAGACACAGACAGAGAGAAGACTGTGATGACAGAGGGAGAGATTGGAGAGATGCATCTACAAGCCAAGGGATGGCAAGGATGACTGCCACCAACAGAAGCCAAAAAAAAAAGGCAAGGAAGGATTCTACCCTACGGGATTCAGAGGGAGCATGACCCTGCTGACACCTTGATTTTGGGCTTCAATTTTCCAGAACTGTGAAATAAGAAATTTCTGTTGTTTTGAGCCAGTCCATTTGCGGTACTTTGTTATGGCAGCCCTAGGAAACTAATACATCTAAAACAAAACAAAATAAAACAAAAAGTCATCAGTTGCTGTGATTCTCACAGCAAATTCATTATTAAATACAACCTGTATTTAATACAATTTCCATTTAGAAATAGTTTGGTAAAATGTCATATTATATGATGTTAAGATCACAAGTATTTCAGATTCTTTTATAACCATACAGTATCAATTAAAATAACAAAAACACATAGATACTAATTTTCTAAAGCTGAACACTTACCTAATCTTTCTTTCTGAAGGGAAAATTAATAGTATTTCATTTATGTAGTGTAATTTAGATATAACCCAAAAATTATAGTTGATTTTTGGACTGATATTTTCCTCTACATAAACAAAAACAAAAATGTTACTATTTCTGCCATGTTTGTTTATAGCACCCCCCACATTAATTAATAAATTCCCAAGAACAGAGACAGGCCTACTGCTTGAAAAATCCCTGCAATGTTTGCATATGATGAATGCTTCATAAAAGTTGATGCTTGACAAGACAAAAAGACTGAATCTGCAGGAAAGAATTACAGTTGCTAAAAGCAACTACATTTCTATACTCCTATACTTTTCCCATAGTTAAAAACCTTGAAAGTCACATTTCATCTTGTTGGCATAAAAACAAAAATCTCACAGAACAAATAAATGCTGCCTTCAACTCATGAATGTATCAACAAGTACTTATTGTATATTTGCCACGTGCAAAAGCCGTGCTGGGCTCACTGTCTCCATTTCTCAATGCTGCTTTTTCCCCTCTCAATGGGATTCCCCATCACAAAGGCAAGACCTCGCCGGTGGATCCATGTTTTCATCCTCACCATTCCAAAACTAGTGAAAAGCAAATGAGAGCTTTCTTTTCCCCTGGGGTTGAATATACATCCTGGTCTGATTTTCTGGCTCAAATTGGGATCCACACTCATCTCTGAACTGGTCACCAAGACCGTGAGGACCAGGTGTCATGTCCACCTCCAGAGCTGTGCGAGGATCGACCCCACCCAAAGCACATGGGCTGCAGGAGGGGAAAGGGTGGCCATGCAGAGGAAATTGGGGTGCTCCTAATAAAAGAAGGGTGATTGTGATGGTGGGCTGGCCGAAAAAGAGATGCCCATCACAGATGGACAAAGGAAGCAACCTTGAAGAAGTGAGAGACAAGGAAGGAAAAGAAAAAGGGAGAGATCACGAGGATGGGAGAAGGTGGAATAATAGCCCAGAGACTGACAAATGACATTAGAACCACCAAAAGAGGAGTAAAGTGCCCTTCCCCTCGGATTGTTCACTTCCAGTACAGCTTCTTCAAGTTCCATCCTCTGGGGCTGACCTGCCTGTAATTGGCCACCGTGTCAGGCACTTCCGCAGCAGCCCACGTGCCACGCAGCCTCCACTTCTGACTTGCTCCTCCTTGTGGACTTTTTCATCATGAGCTTTGCTCTGGGGCTGTCTGGTACATGAGGCTCCATGGTCACTGCTGTTGTGAAGATGAACATCCACTTTCAGCCTATGCTGCAGGATTCTAGAGCCCAGCACTCATTCATTAATGCTTGTGTATCCAACACGAAATGTGGGGTGTTGTTGCACTGTGCTAGGCACCATGAGGCAGAACAAAGGCAGGTGAAAGACAGAGTGCTTGTCCTTCATGAGCTTTAAATTTGTTTTAGGGAATAAGATATTTAAAAGTGCAATTGGAATCCAGGATATAATTGAGGTATCAAATGGCTATTATAGACAAGGTATGTTGTAGAAGTTGGGAAAGAAAAAAATAGTTGCCAAAAGGAGTGAGGGAGGCTTCCTGGGGGTGCAGACCTTACTCTGAGATTTGTGAAGTGGCAGGACTTTGACAGGGGTGTGGGGAAGGGCTTCCTGGGGACAGTACTAGAAGTGGTGAATGCCACTGGGGGGATGAGCAGGAGGTGGTCAGGAGTGGGCTGTGTTTAAGGGCAGAAGGGGAGGTGAGGAGACTTGGAAATGAGGTTGAAAAGTTCATCTAGATGACAGTACCTGGATTTGGAGGGTGGCAAAGGCAGAAGTATCAGAGAAGTCAGGGTTTCAAGCTGGAGTGACTGGGATTCAGTGCTGGTGTCCTTGGCAAGGGGAAAATTGGGGAAGGGGCCACTCTAGGAGGGAAATGTGGGGGCTGAGGTGCCAGAGACCCCCAAGAGGAAGAGTTCAGAGGGCAGGTGAAGGGAGAGGGGCTGGGCTTGGCCAAGGAGTTAAGTTGAAGAGCCAGATGGGGCCATCACATAGAGGGATGTTAGAGCCTCGGAGGGGGCATGTAACAAGGTGGAGCACATCCAGACAATATAAGGCAGAGAACAGGGCCTGGAATGCACATTTGGGGGGGGGTGGTAAGAAGAAAGAGAGCTTCTAAGAGATGGCAGGACTCATCAAATAAAAACAAGGTAAAACAAAACCTTCACTGAATATCTGGCATTGGGGGGTGCAGGCTGCCTCCCACCACGTCACTCCTGACCCCTGTGTTGTCATTGTCATTCCTGTTTACACATGTTCACCCTGGACCAGGACTCCCCAAGGGCAGTGACTATGTCCACCTTACCCTTCTCTATCCAGAGCCTTGTGTGGCGCTTGTCGCATGGAAATAATGACAGCAGACTTTAATGTCTTTGTTGAATGAATGACTGAAAGGAAGCCATCTGTCCTAGGCCAGATTTTGTTATGACAGACTCCAAGTCATACACAAATTTCTTGAGCAGGAATTTGATTCATGCAAATATTCCTTAAATAAATGGATAGCATGGCTGGAAAACATGTGTGTTTGTTTTTTTGTGTGTGTGTGCACACGTGTAAGTACATACTGAGAAACATACTGTTTCTCACCAGTGCAGGGTGGGAAGATTGTAATTGTCACCTACACACCCAAGATGAATGAGTGTGTGTGTTAGTGATTCTGCAATTCTTGTTTCCCAGTAGCATTCTTATAAAGGGGATTCATCAGCACATTTGAATCCTCTACTTACTTAACGAATTAAACAGGTAATTTATTGAGTGTCTATATGTGCCAGGAGCTCTAGGAGGCACTGAGGACTCTCAGGATTTGGTGCTGAGAAGACCAAGTCTGGGCCCTCATGGAGCTTCTATTCTGCTGGGGAAAACCTGAAGAAGTGCACAGAGATCTACACAAGTACAGACTGCGAGAAGCGCCAGGCTGTGACAGGTGCAAACACGGTGAGAGGAAGACTAGCAGCCGGGAGGACAGCTGTGGTGGGGGTGGGAAAGAGAGGCCTGTTCATGTGAGGGGAGCTGAGACCTGGAGAACGAACGATGCAGTTCTGTGGAGAAGAAGGGGAGCATCTCAGGCAGTGACAACGGAGGTCCTGAGGCCGGAAGGCTTTGGCACATTCAGTGAACAGCAAAGACGTGAGTGTGGCTGGAGGGCGGGGAGAGCAGAAGGAGAGGTGAGCACAAGGCAGAAGCCGCCTGAGCGGGCCCTCGTGGCCTGCAGTGAGGGGTTCGGAGTGAGTTTGCAGAGAATGACAGAGTCGTCAGGGTTTTAGATAAGAGAGTGGCATGATCTGTGTGAGTGTTTAAGATTGCTCGATGCATGGGGGTGATGAGCTTCAGTGGGACAGAGCAGAGGGTCCAGGCCAAGAGGCTTCACAGTAGGCCAGGTGAGAGGTGCAGGTGGCTTGGGCTGCGGGGGCGGGGTTTAGAGATGGGGACAGATTTGGAAGTGGAACCAAGAGGACTTGCTGATGGACTGGAAGTGGGTACGCAGCGAAAAGTAAAACCAAGGATGTCTCTCCCAGAATTTGGGCTCAAGAACCTGGGTAGAAAGCGAGGAAGACTTGGTGGAGGAAAGAGGTTGTGCAGCAGGGGGATAAAGATTTTGGCTTTGACCATGTTAAGTTTGAGATATTTAGTAGGCACCCAGATGGAGATGTCGAACCAGCAGTTGGGTGTGAGTGATGCTTGGGTTAGAGTCATCAGTGTATATGTAAGACATAAGTCAGGCTGAGATTACTGCTGGAAACTGAGGATAGAGGAGGAGAGTGGGGGAGGGGTCCCTGAAGCGAGCCATAGGTGTGTCAACACTTACCTGTTGGATAGAGGAAGCAGAGGGGACAGCAAAGGAGGCCAGGGAGGAGTAGTGGGTAAGAGCAGAGGAAAATTAGAAGAATGTGTGTCTAGAAATGCATGATAAGAGTGTTTCAAGAAGGAAAGTAGTATAATTCTGCATCATTCTGAGAAATGTGTCCCGAGGCAATTTTGTCATTGTCTGAACATCGCAGAATGTACTTATGTAAACCTAGATGGTATAGCCTACTGCACACTTAGCTATGTGGTATAGTAATTGTAGTCTTATGGGACCTTTGCGTATGGTCCACCATTACTGACATGTTATGTGGTGCAGGACTGTAGTTGACTATGTTGAATACTCCTGAGAGTGACATGAAGACAGCCAAGTGTCCAAAATATATTTTATTTTTCAATATTAACCTCACAGATTTTTGGGAACGTAGATATCACATGAACAGCAACAATCTTTTCTCAGATAATTTCATTTTTAATTAATTAATATAAAATCTTAATTAATTTAATTAAAAAAATAATTGATTTATTTTGTGCCAAGAGTTTTGATTACAATCAGAGTCAGCCCTATTGGGATGAGGGAGAGCAAGTGGCTCCTCATGAAGTCACTCCAGGGACCTCTAGGACTCCCTGGCCACCTCACCACGTGATCCTGCTTCTCTGTAATTAGCTGGATGACTATGAGCCAGCACCTTCCTCTTTACCGGTTTCTATTTTTCTAACTCTAAAGTGAGGGCATAGACCAGATAGCTTGTAAATTTCCTTCCATCTTAAGGGTACTCTGATTCAATGGTCCCATTTAGGAGCATTTACTTAGCCCTTTCTTATAAAATGTATTAACATCAATTAAAAAAAAAAAACCTTTTCTTTTGTTCCAAAAATTCACCTAAGGTTAGCATTGCCTGTATTAATGTGCAAAAGAATATTTTTATTTCTGGCTTTTCATTTCACGATTCCAGGCAAAGAAGTGTTAGTAGCAAGATGCAAAATCCCCGTTTTCAGACTCCTGTTGTTTTTATGGCATCTTAAAGCCAGTGCTATGTTATAAATTAGGTTTTACTTTATGAGGGTACACCATGACTAAGATGCCTAAGATAAGACTTCCTTGTCTTTTGAACTTCCCATATTTTGGCTCTTTGTCCCTGGCCGACTCCGAGCTCTGAACTTTCTATAAAGAAGGTACATGTTGAAAGTTGCTGTGAGGCCTTTTGCTCCCCCAGGAACTGCAGCATGTGTGGGCTTCACTTGGAGTCTGACTAAGCTTTGAGTATCTACACATGGCAAGAAGTAAAGACCAATAATAGTTCCTGGAAAATCTTTTTTCAGCTTGCTTTGGATCTCAGGAATATTCCCACACCATGTTTAAATAAAGATTGTAGAAAATTGTAACATACATCAAGCATAGTGATAACAGATAAATGATGACTTGTACAGGAAGCTAATAAATCACTGTTGACTAATATGCCCACAGACAATGCAGTTGCCAAAGGGCGAAGTGGTGAAGGTCACTCATCACTCTTGACAGGTAACCAAGGCTTCCTACCTTTCCTGATGGTCAAGACTACTTTTAGAGACAGAATTCTTACTGTAACAAACAGACTCAAGCATTACTAGGAATTTAATTAACTTAGACGCAGCGACTTATTTTATTTCCCAGGATTTATTTTTTGAAATCCCCCTTTTGATCCCACTCTTCTGCTTGTCAGCCCCCTGAGAAGAGCAGGTGGAAGGTTTTGCATCTTACCTTTGGGGTGCATGTTAAGTACGGGGGAACTTGAAAAGGTTTGTGGAAAAATGGAATTAAAAGATAATATGAATCTTTCTGTATACCCTCGTATTGATTCCCCTCACTCTTGCTGCCCTGATAATGTGTTAACATGTAGGTTTTATCCACCTGTTTTCTAGAGAACTGGGGCTAAGTGACTGTCTTTTAAATGTCTGCAATATTATCCCTGGGTGCTATAGGGTAGCTAACCTAAGGTGGATGTGTGCAGGATGGAAAGGGAGATGAAATCAGGAAAGGCTTCCAGAAGGAGGTGACCCTGGAATAGGGGTTAGAAGGAAAAGAAGGATACAGTAAGACAAAGTGGAATTGATAAAAGAAGGTTAAACAACATGAGCAAAAATACAGGGACACAGAGCTGTATGATGTGTTCAGGGAATAAAGTTTCTACTTGAAAAGCTAGAAGAGATGGGAGTCTTGAAGTCTTTAACTTTACTACTGGGGCAGAGAGAAGGTGGCTTTAACCTCCCTCTCAATTAAACTTTCCTCTAAGGAGGAGGTGAGAAGGGAGAGGATTCAGGAAAACCCTGGAGTTTGTATACAAGTGGCCTGAGAACTGAATCTAGCTCATGGACATGTGCCCATTACTGTTGGCCCCCACAGTGGTTTTTTGATTTTTGCTTGTCTTAATTGGTTACCCATTAATTTTATGTAAAAATCAGAAATCTTGTTTCTCTTGAAAAAAATCAGACCAGGCTTTTATTTCCACATGAAAACAAATGAGTGGGGCTGAGCAGCAGATGCCGAGTTTGGCTGAAGCAGGCGTGCCCAGCCCCTGCCACACCCTTGTCCCTCCAGCATTTGGGTTTGTGCCTCTGGGAATTCACTCAATATTGGGTAATCCTGAAGAGCTATAAGAAATATCTCTACACATCCCCAAGATACACAAAACAAAGATGAGAGTCTTGATAACCACTGTATTCTGTTCTCTTGGCCAATAAGGCAATTTAAAAATATTTTTGAAGAGTGAACTTTTTTTTTTAAAGACCGATTTTTGCAAAGTTTGACCTAGCTTAAACTACTTGGATATACAATGTGCTGTGGTTGAAAAAGCACTGGTCTGGGTTCTAATCCTCACTTAGCTATGGCTGTGTTGTGCAGAATATACCTTCTGTGGGTCACGGTTTCCTCATCTATAAAATGAGAGTGTATCTTTCAGGGTTTTATTTGCAGAAAATAGGAACTGGTGCTGGTTGAATTAAGGATTTTTGTTGCTGTTGTTGTTAAAAAGGACATACTAAGCAATATTGGATAGCTCACAGGATTTCTGAGAAGGCTGTAGAACCAGGTCTGGAACTTCAGAATCAGGAACACCACCAAAGATCATACAGCAGAATTGGGTATGATGTTCTGTGAGAACGTCACTGGCACCTCGGCTGCCCTGGGCTGGATGCTCCTGCCACCCCGGGAGCTCATCTTGCTGTAACTGAGGAGATTCACACAGTTCCTGCTTCTTTTGGTCATCAGCTCCTGATACAGACTCAGGCATGAGCATGTCTGATTGATAAAACTGAGGTCACATGCCCAGGGCTGTGCAAGGACACCTGGGAGTAAGATATTTGGCATTTGTAGCTTCTTTGAGGGGAGGTGGGCTCAGCTATGTGAATGGCAAAAGTCCACTAGAAAAGTGTTTGGTGTCTAAGTTTCTTTCCAAATCTGTCACTCTGTACTGCGATGGTTCACAATAATTGCTGCCGCATGTCTACCAATGGAGCACATGAGATAATTTTAGGTGGAATACACAAAAAAGCATTCCACTATATTATGTATATTAGGAAAATACAATTAAGATGGCAAACCTGTGGTTGACACAAAAGATTTATACAGAGTGTGACGATTTAAAGAAGAATCTTGAGTAAATGATAGTTTAGATGGTAGTCAGAAATTATATCATCATTCAAATAACTGAGGTTTTGGAAACCAGTCTAGATAAATGCAAATCTTTAAATTTCTTTTTGTGCCAATTAACAGTAATTATGATATGATGATAATAACAAAAGTTTACATTTTTTAGTGCTATGGGCCAGACTCTGTCCTAAGCATTTTAGATTAGTTTATTTAAACATCTCATCAACCTTATGAGATAGTTACTACTGTTTTTCCTATCCCACCACAAAGTGGTTAAACAACCAGAGGTCATTCAATAAATAGTCAAATGAGGATGTGAGTTTAGGCCACTAACCTCTACCTGACAACCACATGATTAGGATACGTGTGGATTCCTGTACAATAATTGAACCTAATATCTTCAGAACTGACTTGGGATTAGGGTCAGAAGTATGGGAAGAATGCTCTTAGGGTACTCCTTTTCATGCCAGATGGTTTGTGGTCTAAAGCATGGTTCACAGCCTTGGTGCTATTGACCTATTGGGCCAGATAATTCTTTGCATTGTGGCACAGAACTCCTGGTCTCTACCTTTTAAGTGCCAGTAGCACCTTCTTCAGTTGTGACAACCAAAAATGCCTCCAGACATTGTGTCCCCTGGGGACAAAATTCTGCGCCCCGCCCCCCCTCCTGAGAAAGAACTACTGGTCTGGAGAATTCTGAAGTATCTTAGAAGCATCTTAGTGAGGAGCCTGTTAATAATTACCAGCATGATGAAATGATATGACTAAGCAGCTCTGGTATGTGTTCTTGGGTATTCTCTCACACTACCATGTCACTATTTGTTGATAGCAGGTGTGTCTATCTTCTCATATCAGGAATAAATATATGGTACCAGCTTGTACCAGCAATTGGTTTTTAAAGCGATATGCGGTGAATCTTTAACTTGTGGCTTACTTATAAACTAAACAACCCAGTTTCTTATTTTCAGGGACTGTATACTTGGCAAGAAACTATGAGTGGCCTCAGTCTCTTCGAATATTTAAGCCAGTCCACATTTCTTTCTTTGACTTGGTGTTTGGTCATATCAAGAATTTTTTTTTTTTTTGGTTCTATAAAAATAGGACAGATTATAAACTAGGTCCATTCTTTACATTTGAATATGTTTGTTAGGATTTTAAAGACAAAAGTGAATATGATTATGATATATTAATACATCATAAAACATTGAAGAACTGATAAAAATGACAAGTTATCTCTCAGGTGGGGCTTTCTGGTCATTAAATCACTGACATCAGATCTTAGAAAGAATATCACTATTCTTTTTATTTAGTGTATCCTTGTCCCCCATAACATCTCCCATAGAATTCCCTGGCAACCAAAACACCTTCTCCAATCCCTTCAGATCTATCCCAGCATCAAAGCCTGGTGGAAAAGCCACCTCTTCCATGATTGCTTCCAGAATCCTTAATGAGATTCATTTTCTTCACCAGCATCTTGTACTCATAACTGCATTCTACTTTATATTATGTACCTGGATTCTCAAACATACTAGATCATAAATTATTTAAGGGTAAGGATCATGCCTTATTCATCTCCATGTCTCCAAATACTTAGCTTAGTACCCCGCAGATAGAAACCACTTAGTCCTTATTTGTTGAAAGAATGTATCCTTTTGTTAAATTAATACTTCTCAGATTAATTTCAGATTTCTAGAATCAGAAATCAATATTTGGCAGTAAGACACAATCCGTTGCTAACACTATTTCCATTGTTGGACCCCGAGAATCAGGGTTGTGGTGGGATCCAAGTATTGAGTCTTTCTATCCTTGTTCTTTATGTACTGAGGGAATGGTTTTCCTCTGGGATTTTCTTTATCCCCCAATATTTAACTGCTTTGTGTTGCTTTCACGCTTGGGAATTAATGCAATTTTTAGTATTATTTCACTGATGGTATCTATGAAGCAGTCTTGATCCCTATACTTTTTGTAGCCTGGGTCAGAATTATCTGCCTAAAAGAATCCCACAGGAACTTTTATCCTTTAATTGATTCACAGTTCCCATCAGATACAGGCTGTATGGTAAGTCACAGTTTTTGTCCTCTTAATTGTTACTCTTGCTGAGTGATCCATGAAAATCTGCCTTCCTTCCCCTCTTGACAGGCCCTACTGTTTGCTATGCAGGGATTCTAATGTGTGGATACTGTGTGGATATGGATGCTATCTTAGTAGGCAGATAGTGAGGGATTATCACTCCAGTTCAGTCTTGCTCCTTATCTCCCATGTGCAGAAAATAGTTCTTAGCTCAGATTAAAGCTGGCAGTTGTTTGGGATTGAAAATGTTTATATGTTGCTATACACATACATGAAGAAAATGCAGCTGCTTTATTTTCTAAGGTGAACCCAACTGTTCTCACATTTTCGCCCTACTGGGTAGTGGCAGCGGGTGGGGCTGGGAGTGGGGGTGGTAGGGTGGGGAGCTTAAATCTACCAATTGAAATACCCCAGATTCTGCCTCTTTCTGTTTGAATACAGTCATCTGATTGGGGCAATGGTTTCTATTGGGAAATGCTCTCTTGAAGATTTTATCTTTCTCCATTGTTTCTCCTCAAGATACGCCAATGGGAGCTAAAGGAATTTAGAAAAACCCTTTCTCAACAAAGCCTGGCTTTCAAGACTACCATCTTACTCATATTCAAAAATCCTATTTGTATATTTGTATTTCAAAAGCAGACCCTTGACTTTCTCTTTGTCTTTCGTTGTAATAATCCTTATCTTCTTAAAGGCAAATAGATGTCTCTGGCTTCTTGATTAATTTTTTCTTACTTTTACTTCCCTAGGCCTACTTTTGCCAGGTAAAGGATTCAGCTTGCTTTCTATATCCTTTAAAAAAAGAAAAAAAGAAAGAAAAAAATCACTATGCATTAAGGCTATACAATTTCTAAAAGGAAGAGGTCATTACTGACACTTAACTAAATCTAAAAGTAAGAGCATTCCACATTTCTGTAAAGCGAGAGGACAAATGCTTACATAGACCTAGGTCAAGAAATAGCTGATTTACATTTTACCAGGATCAGTTGTAGTTGTAGCCAAGAAAGTATCCTATCTCTTACTCATTTCTCATTTATAGAGGTCAGGAGATAGTCTTACTATACTTGAACGTAATCTCTAATTACAGTTTACACTAGTAGACAAACTTGAATTTCTTGTTAGGCAGTTAGATTATGTGTTGCTAAAGGTGTAAAGTTTGAATGACATAATGTAGAAGGAAACCAAAAAATATTTCATTTCATTCAACTTCTAAGCCACTGTGACAATACACACAAACAAGCTGAAAAGATCTGAGGTGGACCAATGCCCTACGTGTAACACAAAGTCAGATAATTTCCACATTAGTCCAATAGTGTGTAATTCTTTGTCTCATGGCTCTCCCTATTGTTATCAAGGGGTGACGAAGTCATTGTCTTGGTCTACATGAATTGTGAATAGATGCCTGCTTATTTCTTGCCTTAAAAGGTCTAGATTGGGGAAATTATTTTGTATATACAAAAAAAATCATTGTATTTGGTCATGGAATTATTGAATTAGAAAGTTAGAATTGGATATTAGAACTTATCTTTGTTCAATCTCCTCCTTTTACACATTCATTTCAGCAAATGTTTATTGAGTACCTGAGGGCCAAGGAGGCCTAATAAGTGGTTGTCAACCCTTGCTGCATGTTAGAATTACCTGGGCATACTTAAAAAATACACAGTACCTGTACTCCAACCCCAGGAACACTCGTATACTTGATCTGCTGTGAGGTCTAAATATCAGTAGTCTAAAAAAATTTTCAGGTGATTCTTATGTTCCTAAGACTACCCCTAAAGCCCTCATTTTCTAAAAACTGGCATTAAAAAATTAGATTATCTTATCCCATTGAGATTCCTCACCTACTTAAATTAACTCATTTGATGAAGGAATGGGAAAAAAATTAGAGAAACTCTAATTTTTCATTGGGTTTTATCACCTCATTCCTTTTGCTTCTTTATTTTTTCAGCTAGTCCAACCTCTTTTTTTTTTTTCCTTTTTGTCTTTTTTCGTGACCGGCAATGGATTGCAACCCTCAGTGTCGCGCCCGTACCGGACCGGGACCGGCAACGGGATCGCAACCCTTGGTGTTTGCCCCCACACCTCGCTCAGCCAGTGAGTGGCCGGTCTGTATGTGGGATCCGAACGCTCGGCGGGAGCGCTGGCACACTCTCAAGCGGCGCACTGTAGCAGTGCGCCACCGGGCCGGCCCCATAGTCCAACCTCTTAAAAAAAAAAAAAAAAAAAGATTGAGTAGCAATGTGGAATACTTACCCATTCACTCAAAATGTGATTTTACTCCTTTTATCATGGATAATTTAAATATATTTTCAATTAAGGACAAACCATGCTTTGTAGCTGACCAATCCTGTCTACCTGAGCTCCTGAGAGGCACAAATGGTGACCTTGAGATTGTACAAACCTCAGCTGGACACACTGCCCAGCAGGCCTAAGTGCAACAATTTTGAAGGAAGAATTGACAGTATTTGGTGCTATTAGATACTGGTGAGAAATTAGAGAAAGAATTTCAAGGACTTTACAGCCTGAGAGAATGGTTTGGGTAAAAATCAATAGTTAGAATGGGGAAGTGAAGAAAGAACTTGCAGGTTTTAAATATAGATATGCTGTGTGAGATCAGCCCCTGGTGGTCACCTTCGCCATTACAGTGGTTCAGCATTTAAGTTGAGGTGACATGGCTTGATATGGGAATGTTCCTTTCCACATCAGACACACAAACTGACTTCAGGTGGCAGAAATATAACGTTCTCTACATTATACACAGATACTTAGTATTAATCTTTCAAAGGCTCTATGTTGATGGCAGAGAATCTCTCTGCCTCTCTCTGAAACAGGCTTGTAATTCTTCAGTTGTCTCCCATCATCCCAAAAACTCCTTAACATAAAGAAAAGTAGTCCCACATTATCTTGCTCCTTCCCACTCCTCCATCCTCACATCCCGATTTTTCAGAATTCCATTCACAGTGCCAGGATGCCGAGTTTTCCAGGTAGAGAAGCAGAGATAAGCATTCTGTAGATGGGTATTCTAAATGCAAAGACCCAAAGGGATTAAGAGAAGGGCATGTTTAGGGATTGCGAATGTCTCAGTATTTCTGAAGTGTGTAAGGCAAGAGAGGACGAACAGCTGAGCTTTTCAGTCTAGCTTACACTTTCTTCACTTTCAACGGAGACAAGGATACAGAAATATTTCTCCACTTTAAAATAAAGTGCAAGCATGATGGTTTTCACAACTGACCTCCTCCATAGCGGGCAGGCAGTAGGGAGTAGTGGAGAATATGGCCCATGGAAAATCCCATGTCTTATTTAGGTGAGGCAGCCTCTCCTCTGCTCCACTGACTGGTGTGGGAAGGTGGGGTGGGGGGGAGTAAATGCTGTAGGACTTTCCAAATTTTCAAGAGAATCTCCAAATCTGGATTTTTATGAGAATTCTGTTCCTTATGCCACATTTATTCATTCATTCAATATTTAGTGAGTACCTACTATGTGTTGTCTACCTGAGCCTGAGAAAACAAAACAAAAGCCCCTACCTTTGGGGAGCTTCCAGTCTAATGGGGAGACAACTTAAAAAATAAAGTCACTTATTAATGGTAATAAATGCTGTCTTCATTTTACGGAGAAAAATAATGCAGGGGTGGGGAATGCAGAGGGTTCGAGATGTGACACAAATTTGAATAAGGTGATACTATGGTTTGAATGTTGTCCCTTCCAAAGCTCAAGTTGAAGCCTGATCCCCAGTGTGGTATTTGAAATGTGGGACCTTTTGGAGGTGATTAGACCATGAGGTCTATGCCCTCTTGAATGGATTAGTCCATTTATGGAGTAATGGGTTGATGGAATACTGGGTTATCATGGGAGCAGACTGATGCCTTTATAAGGAGAAGAAGAGAGCATCTTAGTATGCTCAGCTGTCTGGCCATGCGATACCCTGTGCCACTTCTGCACTCTGAAGAGAGTCCTCACCAAGAAGAAGGCCCTCACCAGACGTGCCCCCTAGACCTTGAACTTCCCAGCCTCTAAAACTGTAAGGAATACTCATAACTTCCTTTTCTTTATAAATTACTCAGTTTCAGGTATTCTGTTATAAGCAATAGAAAACTAGCTAATACAGGTAGTCAGGGAAGGCTTAACTGAGAAGGAGACATTTGAGAGCTCAGATGTCATATAACTAGTTCATTCATTTAATACATTCAGTGGTATTTACTGAGCACTTACGTGTGATGCATGATTCTAGGTACTGGAGACTGACTGATAAATGAGACAAAATTCTTCCTCCCATGGAGACACAGATAATAAAGAAGAAACCAAATAGGATAATGTCAGATAGTGATTCCCAGCAAATAAGGAAATAAACCCAGGTAATGTGTTAGAGAGAGGAAGGGGAGAAATGGCTAAGCTGCACAAGGTAGTTGGAGAAGAGCACTCTAAGTGACACTGAGTAGACTGAAGGTAGCTTGCTGTGCAAAGGGCTGGGTAAGAGCACTTGAGGCAGAGGTACTAGCAAGGGCAAAAGCCATGAGGTGGGAAAAAGCTCGGCCATGGCGTTGAGTGTTGGAGGAGATGAATTGGTCTATGGTACAGAGCAAAGCACAAATAGTATGGAAACTCATGACCAAGGTCAGGCCAAGCAAAATTGTGAAATAGAAAAAGTTTACAGTGACTTCCTCCTCTCTCTTACATCTAGTCACCATCACCTCCACTACAGGTGCTTCCCTGGCCTCATATAATCCCTGAACTGTTTCTCTTCCAAACTTGCTCTGAGAAAAGGATACAACAACTCATCTATACCAAAGAATAAAAAGGCTAAAAAGAAATTATTCCTCATGTATACTAAAAAATAATAAGGCTAAGAAGAAAGTATTTACATTTGAATCATAATGACTTTAATTATGAAATTTGATGCATCAGCTGTTTGGGTGATGAAATATTTTATTGTTGGAGGAGTATATTAATTTCCTATTGCTGCTGTAGCAGATTACCACAACTTAGTGACTTAAAACAACACAAATTTACTATGTTACAGTTCAGGAGGTCAGAAGTCCAAAATGACTTGGCAGGGCTGTGTTTCTTTGAGGCTCCATGGGAGAATCCACTTCCTTTTCTAGCTCCTAGAAGCTGTCCACATTCTTTGGCTTGTGGCCCTGCACCACACTAACCTCTACTTCCATCATCACATCTCCTTCTCTAACTCTGACCCTCCTGCCTCCTTCTTATAAGGACCATGTGATTACACTGAACCCACTCAGATAATCAAGGATAATCTCCCCATCTCAAAATCCTTACTTTAATCACATCATCATATCTGCAAGTCCCTTTTGCCACGTAAGGTAACATATTCACAGGTTCCAGGGATGAGGACATGAACATCTTTGGGGCCATTATTCTTTCCTACCACAGAGTGTAACATGCTGGGATCCATAAATGGGGTGACCAGACAGCTCCCTACTTTCAGATTGCTTCTGCTCATTATTTCTGCTGGGATTTTGGAAATGAAATAGTTCTGTAGTCTTTCTGAAGGGCAGATTGCCCAAGACAGTTGGGTAACTTTCCTCAATCTGATCTGGTAAAGCCAGATAAAACTGAATTTCATTGCACTTGTATTTCTACACACATTGTTTATCCACGATGTTACTTTGAATGGCAGCTTCTGGAAGGGGGCTTCCAACACTCTGTAGTTTCTGACCTCTCTGGAATTTGAAAAGCAAAGGTCTAGTAAAGCAGAAACAGCAGGGTCCTGAGTCAGGGACCTAAAAGGATGGACAGTACTGTTTACCAAAAAGGCAAGAGGATGTAACAAGAGCTACATATGCAGCCCAAATGAGCAGCTGTTTTCAGCTGTCTGGTGTTTGGGGGAGTATTCCTGTTCCTTAAGGTCCCAGCAGAGGGGAACACTGAGCCCTTGTGGGTTAACTTATGGCGTCTGAACTGCTTTTCTCAAAGACTGATCACCTTGGGGGAAAATGAGGCAGATCAGTACTTTCACAAGCATTCTGTATTTCATAAGCAAAACTCTGTTGCCAGCTACTGCGTTGAAGGGCTTGTTATTTGGATTCTTCCCGTCCAGATAGCTTGGACCTATTACCATTCCCTCCTTCATATGTTTGCTTTTCTCAGCTACTTACTGAGTTAGAATCTTTCCTATTGACCATGGTCAGATTTTCAAAGGTCTGTGCCTTATTGATTTATCAGGTATAAATTCACCTCCATTATCCTCTGCCTGCTTTCATGGTTTTTGATGTGTCCACACTATACTCAATATTTACTGATAAACAAAAAAGATGAGTTTAGCAGGCATTCACATGTTTAACTGCTATAACTAGCTAAAGTAATGGTTTACAAGGGTCTTTAAACTAAACTGACTTTAACTTTCATTTGTTACTTATATTGCATTAAATCAGAGTAAGATTTTGGAAGAACGGGTTCTTCCACACTTAGGTGTCAGAAAAAATTATTTTAGGGGAGATTCATGTAGTTTACTTTAAATGAACATTGTCTAACCTGGAACAGGAGGCAGAATAGTTCAGTGAGTGAGAGCCCGAGTGGGATATTAAAAGGTTGGCTCTGGAGTGAGGGCAGCCTTGGGCTCCAGTTTGGCTCTGTCACTGCTACCTGTGTGATCTTGCAGCAAGCCAGTCGGGATAGTAAAAGTGGTACTGTCTCACAGCAGGGTGAGGAGTAGATATTGCAAGTCAAGGGCTGAATACAAGCAGGCAGGCAATCAATATTTGTGGAAAAAATGTCTGTCTCATGGTTAGACTTCAGTAAACATAGGATTCAAAGCACTTAGTTGTGGGCTACTGTAGTTGGACAACATGCGACCAATTCACCTATGCAGGAGCAGGGTCTACTCAGCACATTTGTTTTAATTCATCAGATATGATGGGGTTTCTGCTATGCATCAGACTTACCAGCTGTTGGAGGTGTGGTCCAGGCATCTTACAAAAAGTTCTGAGTATACATCTGTCAGTGTATAATAAAACATTATTTAAAACCATTGTTTAAAACGGAAAAATAGTTGCAAAAATACTGAACTTGTCTCAGGTTGCTGCCAGTAATAACGGCCACGGGTTTGCTAAGGCAGTGTAACAAACTGTGGAAGAAATTGTTCCACAAAGACCTTCTCGCTGGAGCTGAAATTAAGGTATGCTGGATTCCTGCCTTTGTATGCGTGGAGCAGAAGAAACAGAAACAGAGAGGCTGCATGCCAAAGGTTAGCAAGGGTCTTTCTCTGTCTCCTAGATTCCTTTTGGGCCTTACCGACTTGTCAGCACCAGCTGTTTGAAATGGCAGCTCCCTGGGCTGGCCGGTTACTCAGCTGGTTAGAACCCGTGTTATAATGCGTTATAAAAGGGTTTAGATTCCCCTACCGACCAGCTGCACCCCCACCCCCCAAAATCAGCTCCCTGAACCCCTACATTTGAAGAATTTCGATGTTCAAAGTACATGAAGGCTCACCAGACCTTTGCTCTGCCGCTGCCCGTGGCTTCTCGCTCTTGAGGGAAAGCTGTGTCTTACGAATTCTTTCGTCGTGAGCCTGAGCTTGTCCACCTGGTGGGCTCACGTCTCTTCCCCTATTTGAAGCCAACCGATAGTCCTAACCCTAACCCTAACCCTCTTCCCAGGCCGCTCTTTCTCAGACAAGCGACCTCGGTGCCTGTTACCACCTGCTTTTGGCCACTCGGGTTCACATTTTGCGAAACTGGGCCATTCAACAACGGTAATGCAGACTCAAGCGACTTTCTTTATTCATCCAGAGACTGGGAGCTGGAGACGGCGGCGCGTTGCCCGGGTTACCAGGGCGCTGCCCCGATGCCCCGCCCACAGAGCGTAGAGGGCGGGGCAGGAGGCCAGTGCAGCGCCCCGCCCCTCCGGCCGCGCGCCAGCGGGCGGAAGTGACGCAACCCGGAGCCATTTCCGGCGGGCCGAAACTAGGAAGAAACTTGGAGCTGCAGAGGCGCCCCAGCCACCCATTTCCGCTGCTCTTGTTCCCCGTGGCTGGGGCCGCGCTGAGCTGTCGGGAGCCCTGGCCATGGGGCAACCCGGGCCTTCCACAGTGTGAGGTGCGGGGCCTCCCGCGGGCTCCCCTAACAGGCTGAGGGCGGGCAGGCGGGAGGCGTCGTTTCGGTCGCGGCGGCCGCCGCCGCCGGCCCTGGCATCATGAACATAGACGTGGAGTTCCACATCCGGCACAACTACCCCTGGAGCAAGTTGCCGGCCAACGTGAGACAGGTACGGCCGGAACCTGGGACCGGGGCCCCGACTGTCTCGGCCCCGCCCCGCCGTCATCTGCTCGCCTCGCCCGCGGGGCACGGGCTGGTTCCTCTCGGCTGACTCCCACCCTTTCCCCCGCCAGGGTCTCGGTAAAACGGACCTGCAGCTCAGGGGTGAGGAAGGGACGGCTGTGGGGCCACAGGGGGCAGGATGGGGCCGTTGCTAAATGGGATGCAGTGGTGTTCACGGGACTCTCTTGGCGCCTTTGCCTGCAGCCTCCATTCAACCAGGCGTCTGCGATACAGAGATTTAAAACACGATCTTTGACCTCCAGAACTTAGGGATGGTGGGGAAGGGACGAAAAACAAATGAGTACGAGGTGACAGCAGCTCATAGTACCTCCATCATAGTATGTGTGGGAGCACAGGGAGGTAGTAAGAAATTGTCTGGGGAGAGTTGGGATGATGTGTATGTAGAGCAGGTGTTTAAATTGGGCCTTGGAGGATGAATAAAAGTTAGTCAGATAAGACGTAATAAATATTTTTTCCAGGGAGTGAGAAAGTAATTTTAAAAAGCTTCCAGGAGTGGAAGAACATGTCACGAGAGTAGTGAGCGACTGGATGTCACCAGCGTTTGGAGGTGTATGTATATTGTTGTATTTGGAGGTGGAGTTTTATGAATGGATGTGGCTGGAAAAGTAGGCAGGGCCAGATTTTGCTCCGTTTTGTTGGACTTTATTCTCTAGACAAGATGGATTTATTAGAGATGTTTCAACAAGAGAGTGACATGAGGTTTTTAAGAGTTAGTGCTCAAATTTTCGAGCATCAGTTTTACTCACTTGTTAACAGATGTTTATTGAGCACCTACTAGGTGCTGTGCCTTTTTCTGTGTGCAGGTAATTTGCAGCAGTCAACAAGACAAAGGTCCCGTCTTCATGGAGCTTATATTTTTAGCAAGGAAAGATAGACAATGAACAAATAAATTAAGAAATACATAACATGGTAGGTGGTGGTAACTTTTACTAAGATAGTGATACTACCTATAAGGCACTCTTTCTCAGTGTGGTCGTAGATTGACCTTAAGTTCCTCCTATTCTACTTATAGTGAAATTTTGTTTTCCATTGCTTCTGGGAAATGGTATTTTTGGAGAGTTGAGGATGATGGTGTTGATAGTATAAGGATTACTGTAGTTTCGTTTACTACCTCTCCTCACCACCGTTTGGAGGTTGAGCTCTAGGAGGTGAATGATTTAAGGTTCTGGTAATGCATCTTGTGGCAAAGAAAATGCTTTCACTTTAAGATACCAAAAACCAAGGGTGTGGAAAAATTCATTTAAAGAACTTAGAATTCTTGGGTGTCAGTGGCTGCCTGTGTGACATTTATCTTGAACTGGAAGAACAAAGATCTAAACCTGAAGGAGTCTCTTGTTAATATTGAATGAGGGCTTTGGTGGACACTTGTTCTTTAGGGCATATCCATAGACAACTGGGAGAACCAACAATGCTTCTATTCTTTGTTTCTATTTTTCTCTACTCTTTCTTTCATCAAAATGAATGTAGCATGATGGAAGAAAGATGAGTGGTTAGATTATGTCCAACATGAATAATTGACTTTAATTAGTATTGGCAAAAAGGTTTCTAAACTTGGGCCGGCCCGGTGGCGCACTGCTACAGTGCGCCAGTTGGGAGCGCGGCGGTGCTCCCGCCGAGGGTTCGGATCCCACATACAGACCGGCCGCTCACTGGCTGAGCGAGGTGCGGGAGCAACACCGAGGGTTGCGATCCCGTTGCTGGTCACGAAAAAAGACAAAAAGGAAAAAAAAAAAAAAGGTTTCTAAACTTAGACTATTTAAAAATAATCACCTGACAATGTTAAAATTAGGTCTAAATGTGAAAGTAAACTAAAAAAAATTTTTTTTAAGATTGCTTAAAACAGTGGCTGTTTTAGCTTAAGGTAAGTTTGGCCATTTGTAGATGTTGCAAACCCGATTTGTACAAGTTTATTTCCATAGTTGCAAACCCGATTTGTACAAGTTTATTTCTCTGGTCTTACCCCTGTTCCCTAGGTCATATGCCATCTTAGATTACTACATTAGCTTCATCTCTGATGTCTGGCCCTCAGAATAGGACCCTCCCATCCATTCTTCACACTACTCTGTGGTGCCTGTGACATCACTACCTGTCTGTCTCTTTTATATTGCTTGTAGCTTCTTTTTGAGTCTCACTCCTCTTGGGAGTTTTCCCTGCCCTCCTAAACTTGGACTAGTTACCTCTTGGATATGTTGCCATAGCACTGTATTTCTCAGTCATCATAGCACTTTCCCCACTATGATCCATTTTCTGGTTACGTTACTTATGCATTTGTACCCTTAGCATCTATCACATAGTTGGTTTTAAGTTAATATTTGTGGAGTTAGTGAATAATGGCATCAGTCTGAGATTTTTTTCCTGGGCTGCTAAAGCTTAGTCAATTTAAAACTGGGGGATATTCCTTGTATGGAAAGAATTTGTCTTTTGGTATTATAGATACTAAGTACTCTGATACAGTTTCCAGTAATTTTTGATGAGTTTAATTTGGAAGTGACTCATTTCCTGGTTCTGAAAGCTGGGGGACAGTGATACAGATTTTTAAAAAGTGTATTTCAAGCCAATATTTTTTTAAATGGATGAGGTGAAGTATGTTTTATATGATATGGGTCATCCTAGTCTTCAAAAAATACATTAAAAAGTTGTGGATAGGGCCATTCTTTCAGGGTATTTCTGTAATTTACCGATATCTTATTTTCATTGTTCAAAACAATCCATAGTCGTTTTATTTTAAGGAGAAGCTTATGATGAGGTTCTGTATAATCCAAGAAGGGTCAATTAAAAAAAATTATTTTTGATTGGGGTGGTACATGTTGGGATGTACATGTTGGGATTGGGTTTTGTAGGAACAAAGGCTTTAGAAAATCTTTGTGCTGTACAGTGGGTGCTTCATAACTAGTACCTTGTACCTATGTTACCCTTTCATCTGTTAGAGTTCCTTTTATGTGCAGTCCAACTTGATTTGTCAGACCTGGTATTTCTGCATGGCCAGCATTATTTCAGAGTAATACGACCTTTTTTTAGTTACCTCCTATAGTGGCAACAGTGTTTTAAAATGTGAAAGGTAGAAGATTTGGGGTGGGAGTGGGAGAGGACCAAAGAATCTCTGAACAAAGAAATTTTATTTTACATTCTTGACTAGTGAAGAATAAAATCAGCTTTTAATGTGGTTTTGGTATTTTTGTGCACACACATGACTGGCGTAAAAGCTTACATGTTTAGTAGGTATTGTATTCTCTAATGAGGCTTATAAATAATGGACCCCTATATTTTGTGTGAGTGGCTTGATTTATCGTTTCTATTCTGGAGTTACCAGGAATAGAGTTTGAAAAGGAGAAAATGGTTTTCAGTTAGGGTAAATTAACAGATTTATTTTGAAACAGAAGGGTAAAACTTCAATTTTGGAAGTTGCTAAGATTTTAACAAAATTGTGTGTTTGTGTGAGTGCATGTGTGTGTTTTCTGTTCCCTGAGAAAGAGACTTTTATTTGGCAGAGAGCTAGAGGAAGGCTTTGAAAGTTTTACAGAAAATCTACTGTTTTGAATCCTCTAAATATCGTCAATACTGACCCTGGCTTTGGTGTTACATAGAGGATAGTAGAGTAGTTTCTCTACAATGAATTCTACTTCTAATCACTTGTAATGTTAAAACAGATGAAACTAATGTAAGCACATACATTCTGGCAGTAGTGTGAGTTCTGGTTTAACTTGTATAAAATGATCTATATGCAGGAAGAAAAATAATTAATTTTCTCACATTAGGTCCCATTTTTCTTAAAATACTACCCACCAGTGGGTTCAGTTGTGGGCCAGTTTATTTTGATGTGAGTTTCATCTGTCTTGTAAAGATTAAGTAAAAGATATGTGTATGGACATTTACTTTGGCTTTCAAAATCAGATGAGTGAGAAATATGATCAACTGAATTCTCTGATTGTTTTGTCATTACTCTCCTAAGATGTCTAATTTCACTTTATCATGTGTTGACAAAACCATACCTAGTATTTAAAAGGGGCATAGCAGTCACATATTAAATGAAGTTTATGGTCATACATTGAATATAATGTTGAGTATAATTAGGCAAACTCATTTTTTGCTTTTATGAGCACTCCAGTTTTGATCTTAAAACACTAAGTGCACAACTGGAAAGTTTTTTGCTTATTAAAATATTAATTCTAAAATTGTTTTGAATGTTTTCTAATGAGACCATAAGGAGAGGGAGTTTTTAATAAGCAGAAATCTTAATGTTTAATAATCATAATCCTTAGCTACAAATAATTATCAGATAGGTATCTGTCTGTCCTTAGTTATGTTCTTAAAGGTAAGTGCAAGAACATTCATCCACTTAACACACACAAATTAAGGGCAGTCAGGAAGGAAATCTTTAGTAGAACTTGGTCCTTTCTTAACTAAGTGAAGTTATGCTCTCATACTGCTCTTTGATTCGATATTAAATACTTTGGATAATTTGAGCAAGTTCTTTTAGAAAGACAGATTGAAAATTAACACATTGAATTTTTGCTCTAATACCATAGCAGGAAAGTTAGTATAATAAAATTTAAGAATATATTCTTTATTCACTTATGGAAATTAGGGATGCCAGGATAAAATTAAGGGTCATAGTTTTGAAATTTAATGGGAAAAAAGTATTACCGTTTATTTTGGAAGCTATTTAAAATCTATTTAAAATTTTTTTAGAGTCTTGGAAACTCACAGAGAGAATATGAAAAGCAGGTTGTCCTGTACAGTATCCGCAATCAGTTACGATATAGAAATAACTTAGGTAAGTAGAGACATTTTTACATTGGGGTAGAAATAAGTATTGCCAATTTATCATTTTCATAAATTTATCCTACCTTTTAAATACATATTTCACAGTACTGAAATTATTCCATATGCAGATTTTAAGAAACTCTGTATTGACCATTCCACCTAACAACAATTTGTATTAGCAAGTAGGTTTTTCTTTCTAATTCTAATGAAAATTATTTTTTAGAATGCTGTTTAAAGATTCATTTTACCTATAGAATATTAATCAATTCAAAAATCCTCTTTGGGGCCGGCCCGGTGGCGCACTGGATAGTGTGCCGCTTGGGAAGCGCGGCGGCGCTCCCGCCCAAGGGTTCGGATCCCACATACGGACCGGTTCCCGCTCACTGGCTGAGCGAGGCACGGGAGCAACACCGAGGGTTGCGATCCCGTTGCCGGTCCCCGGTCCGGTACGGGGGCAACACTGAGGGTTGCGATCCGTTGCCGGACATGGAAAAAGACAAAAAGACAAAAAAAAAAAAAAAAAAAAAAAAAAGCCCCTTTTGGGGCCGGCCCGGGGCCCCCTTGGGGGGGGGGGGGGGTGATAAAACCAAGGG
>NW_007728429.1:50278-107298 GCF_000696425.1 Galeopterus variegatus | reverse complement strand
CCGGAAAGGGAAAAAAAAAAAAAAAAAAAAAAAAAAAAAAAAAAAAAAAAAAAGTCCTCTTTGGGGCCGGCCCGTGGCTCACTTGGGAGAGTGTGGTGCTGATAATACCAAGGTCAAGGGTTCGGATCCTATATAGGGATGGCTGGTTAGCTCACTTCGGAGAGCATGGTGCTGATAACACCAAGTGAAGGGTTAAGATCCCCTTACTGGTCATCTTTAAAAAAAAAAAAGAAAAAAGTCCTCTTTTTGCCTAAGGTGAGAAAATAAGTCAGAAAAGGAAAAGTATATTAGTTCTTAATAATTTTTGACTATGTGTTTTGTTTTGTCTGGTAAATTTTCCAAATAATATAACTTTAATGAAAAACTCTTTCTATAATAATTGGAACAAATTTTAACATAGTTTGTCCCATGATTTAAAAAGAATTTTTTAAATATTTGTTTTTTATTTGTCAGATTACTTTGGTTAGTCTATTTTATTACCCTGCTAGTCTTTCCCTATCATGTATTACTCTTATTTTAAGCATAATGTTTCAGAGGTAGTTTTTCTATATAAATGTTTTCCATGAAAGTCAGAAGGATTTTTACATTAAAAAAAAAAAAAAACAGCAAATAATTTTTTAAAACAGACTTTATTGAAAACTACCATTGAATTTGGTGGTCTTGTAAAGTAATATAATAAAGGATTTGATGAATTACAGCCCATGTTTTCACCTTTTTTGGAGGGCATGCTTCAGTATTTGTTTTGTTACTTGGTATGAATTATTTCTTTACTTATCTGGCCTATTATACACTTTTACTTACATACTCTGAAGTCTGTTTCTTGTTTCTTTGTTCTAACTTAGAATATTTTATTTGTTCTGTTCTAACTTATATACTTTTCTTTTGAATTTAGTAATGGTTTGTAAAGTATTTCTTACTGCATTTATAGTTAATATGTAACTATAAGAAACCTGAAAAAAACTGGAAAATTTTCCTCCTTCCCCTAGTCAAACATGTCAAGAAAGATGAACGCAAATACTATGAGGAACTACTGAAGTACAGTAGGGATCATCTCATGCTGTACCCTTACCATTTATCAGATATTATTGTGAAGGGCCTGAGGATAACACCATTTTCATATTATACTGGGATTATGGAGGTGAGTTTACAGTGTGGTTGAATCATTATGAATGGGATGGAGCTGCATGTCAGGGACACTTTGCAGATGATGACCAGCTCTTCAGCTCTCAGCTGTAGCAGGCAGATACAATTGCTGAGCTTATAGTGTAAGAAGGGCCGTTGGTTAAAAGTTAACTGTTTGGGCCACACTTGTACTGGTGGTCATTATTGATGTTTTCACATTGGAAAGGTATCTGTTTATATTCTGTGTTCTTGGAGATATTGTTGGCCCTTTGTGCTATTGTAATATTAATCAGTCATTTCTGTTAGCAGAGACTGTATAAAATTTGTTGTTTTTAATAAATGATTAAGGTTGAAAATGTAGGTGACAGAATTGAACATTAAGCTCAGAGAAACAATGTTTTTAACTATTCATTAACTGTAAAGAATAAATGATGACTTAGACCCAACATTATATAATACACGTGTCAGAAAACAGAAATGTATTAGTAGCCCTGGCTGTTAATCTCTTTCTGTAATTATTAACTTTAGGTTGTTATCCTTTTTCCAAAGGCAGTTTTTAGGCTTGTATGGAGTAGCTTTAATACTAATTACATACTGTTTTTTTCAAGAAAGCTGGATGTAAAGATTGGTGGTATTAATCCAGTATTCATTTACTACTTATAAATAAATAAGTTCTAGGAGAATCCTAGAACCTGCAGTAACAGGGAGATTAGCTCCCTTAATGATGTGGCATCCTTTACTGGGAGCTCCCTTTGTTTATCTCCTTAAGACCCTTTTCTGTGGGGACTTCTACAGTCCCATGTTTCCCCTGTACCTATTGGAGGAAATACTAAAGCTTGAGGCTTGATAGCCCGGGTAGCATAATGAAGAACTAGGGTAGCATAATGAAGGTGACAGCTAATCAGTAAGTAGAACTACATAAAATTATTGCTGTCTCTTTGATTATTTTTCTAGTGTGGCCCACAGGGTTTGGGGGATAAAATAGATGGAATTTTTGTCCTGTTTACCAGTTTTTATATCAATTACGTATGTGTGCTTGCTGTTCTCTGATTTCTGTTCTTTACTATTGGGTATAGCTCCTGGGTTGAAAATGGGTCTTATCCCCACAATAAACAGTTGGTTTATTATTGGAGAGACAGATGGGGGCTGGAAAAAGCTGGATACTGAGTTTAACTCTGCTACTAATAGGAGCAAAGACTGCTAGGTGATTAAAATTTTTGTTGATAGTGCATGTTTTGGATGCATGCTGATGGAGCTGTGACACATTATTTGGCCTTCTCTTAGAATAGGAATCTAGGATTGGGTGTGAAATATGGAGAGACTGGAACCTGAACTCTAATAGAGGCTTTTCTTGCTTAGCTTCTGCAATGCAGAGGGTACAGGGCAACTGTCTGGGATTCATAAAGAGTGTTGTCAGAAATCCAGACCTGAAAGTCTGCCTTTCAGTTATTAAGTTGGGATCATGTGATAAGTGCCACAATGTGGCATGCAGGCTTTAGGTTGCCAAACTGTGATCTTAATACTTCTTGTAATAATTATTATTCTGTTTGGCTGTAGTAATATATATTTATACACATGTTTTTATCTAAGGAGATTTTGCATTTCAGATTTCAAATTTTTTTCTTTTTTAAAAGGACATTATGAACAGTGAGAAAAGTTATGATTCACTGCCCAATTTTACTGCTGCTGACTGTGAGTATTTAATTATGCTGAAGGAGGTAATGTTTAGTTTGTATTTTTGTGCATGCATGCAGGTGTCTGTCATATGGTGCTGTGTGTTTTTGACCTGAAAGACATGAAAAATGAGAACAGCAAGCAATATTATTAATGGGAATTTTATCAGGTGATACAAGTCAATTGTAAGATTGAGTCTAAATGTCTAAGAGGGGGAGGAATATTTTGGAGTGGTAGAATCAGAAAAGTAGGACCAATCTCTATATTTCTAGAGAATGAAGTTCTTTCTGATACTTGGGCTGGGTGTGTACCAAATGAGGGAAGAAAACTTGTGCACAGTATATTTACAGCATTTTACACGGATTTTACTAACATAATTTGCTGGTGTTTTATTATGCTAAATGTGACATAGTTCTGTTGTGTAAGAAGATTTTGCTGAGAAGTTCATTCTGACTTCTTGAAATTGGGAGGACTTCTCCTTTTTAAAAATGTTCTCATTTAGCATTCTCAAAAGTGTCAGCTTAAATTCATCTCTCCCAAAGTTTACTTTTCTATTTCATTTGAAAAATTCCTTTTAATTTGATTTTGATGGACCGTCAATCAATAATCAAAAGATGAACACAGCTGAGGGTTTTTTCCTAAAACCACTTGTGAATGAGTGTACTGACATTTCAAGATATATTAAATGTTTTTAAAAGAAAGGCTCTTTCTTTTAGGTCTAAGGCTTCTTGGCATAGGAAGAAACCAGTATATTGATCTTATGAATCAGTGTAGATCATCAAAAGTAAGTTAGTCATTTCCCTTTCTTTTCATTTTTTGGTCCCCTCATGACACAGTTTGATTATTTTAAGTGGTAGAAATAATAAATTGTAATTTTTTTGACCAAATAAAATATGCTCAACACAGAAACAATACAAAAAGAACTTTTCAGTATTTTCTAGGTTATAGCTTAAGTGATTATTGAATTTAAAAATATTTAAGGCATAAACATTTAAAAAAATTAATTTTGCTCTGCTGATCTTTTTACTTTCCCATTCTCTTCCTAGGGTTCACTTAAAGAGTGAAATAAATACACATTTTCAAATGCATTTTTTACTGCTTGGGTTTCATTTGAGTTTCTGGATTTAGATCCAGATTCGATGATTAGTGTTTTGAAATAATTTATTTTGAAACAATTTAAGAATGACGTTCTCCATTCAGTATATCTAGAATAGTTAAGATTTTAAAACAAGAGAGTTTTAAAAAGATATTTATTTAGCCTGTTAGAAACAGTCTTATGATATGATTGATAAAAGAAGAAAGTGGCAATTTTAGTTGACTGCAAATTCTCAAATGTTTGTATCATTGCAGAAATTTTTCAGAAGGAAAACGGCCCGTGATCTTCTACCAATAAAGCCAGTGGAAATTGCCATAGAGGCGTGGTGGGTGGTGCAGGCTGGATATATCACAGAAGATGACATCAAGGTAGAGATCTTTAAAAGTTAAACATAGAATTTTTTTTTAAAACTTATTTTACGATTTTTAGTTATATAGTTCTGTAATTTTTTTAAAAAGGAACTCTATTTGTGGGGTTTTTTTTTTGAAGAAAATTAAATTCAAAATTTAAAATGATCTTGATAGGCTATAATACTCTGAGTTTTCAAGACACTCTTTTAATGGTTCAGGTACAATAATCTGGGGGTATTAATTAGATAGGAATTTTATGTAAAGTGACAGACATATGATGCCATAACCACCCACAACAATAGTATTGGCTAACACTTTTGAACACCTGCTGTGTGCTGGATGTGCCAGGCACTATTGCAACTATTACAAGTGCTTTTGATATTGTCTCATTTAATTCTCATAACAACCCCAGAGGATAATTAAGCGTTATTTGTACCCATTTCACAGTTGAGGAAAGTAAGCACAGAGCAATTAAGTAACTGCTCAAGTCGTAGTGGTAGTAAAGGTTCAAGATTTTCACCCAGGCAGTTTGCAGTGGAACCTGTACTGAGTCACTGCACTCACATACAGAAGTAATAGGTGCTTTGATGGGGCAATAGTGTCAAAATCAAGGCAAATGATATTCCCAGTGGTCAGATCACATATTGGAAGGGGTGTTGACGTAGAAGAAAGTGGTGGGGTGATGAGGGGACCTAGAGACCAGGTCATATCTATGTGTAGTTGAAGGAATGTAAGTGAATATGTGGGCTTTTTTTGGTCTGCGTTTAATTTTTCTCCAGAGGGTGTGTTAAATCCAGTGAGTGTAAGGCTTAGAAATTTTGCTTCAGTATAAGTACTTCCTAACATAGCTGTTAAACTATATCATAAACTAGTGAACCTTCATTGATAAGATTCATGTGGAGTTTGAGTAAACTTATGATTTGAGAGATTCTGAATCAGCAAATAAATGGATCTGGTTTCAATTGAAGAAGAGTAAATATTGTTATTTATTAGTGAACACTTACTACTAACCAGCAAATATTGGTACTTATTATTGTGACTTTGTTCTCTAAGTTCTGTTGGTAGCATGTTTTGGTACCTTAATGATGGTTATGTGCATAGTTTTTTTGTTTGAATTCTAGAGTGGTAAATGAAAAAATATGTAGTTCCTTTAACTGATGACGTGTAATATTAGTTTCAACATAAATAGATTTCAGGAGACTTATGAATTAGTTAATTTGGACAGAACTTAACTGAAAATATTTTGCTTTTCTTAGATATGCTCTTTGCCTGAGAAATGCGCTATTGATAAGATCATCGATTCAGGCCCTCAACTCTCTGGATCACTAGATTACAATGTAGTACATAGTAAGTGGTTAGTAGAAATGGTCTTTTGTCAACATAAAAAGTTGTTTTAAACCATGAATTATTAATAGTAGTACTTACCAATTAGGTATAAATAGTACTATTTCCTAAGGCTGCTTATTGTTTGAAATGTGATCTTAGTCTGTTGTTTTTCAGTGTAGCTGTAATTAGTCACATACACTAGAAATTTATAAAAATGAATGGTAAGAAAAGTATTGTAGTTCTGAGCATACATACAGGAAACCGAGATTTAAAAAATATAACTTTTTTCTGTTTTACTTTTTTCTTCTTCACATAGCATTCAGTTGTAAGAATCTATACAAAAGCCAGGAATCAGTTTAAAAAAAATTTTTTTTTATTACTATTGTGTAATGTTCCATCTAAACCAAGGTCCTTTTGCTTCTGTAGGTTTATATAACAAAGGATTTATTTATCTGGATGTACCAATATCTGATGACAGTTGTATAGCAGGTAAGTCTGTGCTTACATTTTTTGTTGTTTTTTGAGTGGCTACTAGCTTCTGAGCACTACATATCATTCTAAGAAATTAAACATAAATCGTCTTAGAATCTTAGGTGTTAAGATATATCAAAGAAAAACATTTCTTCATTACAGTGTAACACACTGCAGTGGTTTTACTTAAATTCCTTATTTTCATTTTTATGTTATTTTGGTGTACACACTATGTTAAAATAATAAAAATCAAAGATAAATTTCTCACAATGCCAAATCAAGTCAATACTTTTATAAATTCATGTTACCTTTTAATTCTTGTTCAGTGCATAGCAGTTTTTGTATATACCCAGTAATATTAGAAAATGTGGTCTCTGTTTTCACTTAACATACCTATGTCTTATTTTTTCATGTTACTACAGTCTTTTTTCTCTTTATTTCCTCCTCTCTTCCTCCTTCACTCACTTCCTAAAGTTAGACCAATATTAAGAGCCTTGTGTAAAGTGTATCATTTTATTAAACCATTCCCCTATTGCTGGTTATTTAGATGATTTCCAGTTTTTGCCACTATAATAATAATAATAGGTCAACATTCTTGAACACAGAATGGTGCTTTTTTTCCTGCAGGTTAGATTTCTTACCAGTTTGTGGAAGCACATATTATATTCAGGTTATGTGTTATAAGTGTGTTTTGTAGCATATTTTTTAGCTGCTGTTCTTTTTTGTGATATCTTTTACCATATAAGATATGTAATATTTGTGTAATCAAATATAAAGTTTCAAAAAATTCTGGAGTGTGACCTTACTATTAACAAATGAGTGGTGATAGTGCTTATTACAGAAATACTCCCTTATGTCACTGTTGAATCGTGACAGTTTATCATGATCTACTGTGTCCTGACCTTTGTTTGGGTTAGTATATGTTTATGATTTGTTAATAATGCAGTTTGAATGGTGTGCAGATGTGAATTCCATTTTAAGCTTGGAAAGACAGCTGAAAAAATGAAATACTAATTTGGGTTTGTATAGCTGGTGCTATAACAAATAAAATACTAGTTTTAAAATTGGAAATTGGAAAGGTTTTGACAGGGAAATGGTTTCTGGAAGATGGAGGTGGTAGTGGTTTCCTGTGACAGCTGGAAAGTACAAAAGCATTGCTCCAGTCTCTACTCTCGTCTGGTAAACTGACGACTCACTTGAGATCCACCTGAAAAGACTGGTCTTTGACTAGTTCATTTCAGTCCATTTTGACTAACGGTTTGAACATTGACTCACATTAGCACTAAGATCATTTGAAAGAATCAGTCAAGGAAGGGCCAGATGGATGGCTGCTCCATTACGGTGCTGTGTTCTGCCACACTTCACTTAGTAGCTGACAGTTTTTGGTGGTGTAGAGAGACCCATGGAATAACTGCTGACTTCACTTTACTTGTCATCATGTTCACTTTATGTGTCTCTTGCTGTTCCCCCAAGTGGAATAAACTCGAAAGGAAAGCAGTTTGACAGCATGGAAGCTGTCAAATTTAGTACAAAAGATACCTGAAGGTGATTTCAAAGAAGGCATTTCAGACATGTTTCAGTGAAAAAAACAGGCACTGTGGGTGGTGGAACAAACATATGGAGGATCGAAGCACTTTGGGGGTAATAATCATGAAAGGCTCTGTTGTTAAATAAAACATATTTGTTCCATCATTCATCAAACTTTCTAATTACACATTTTATGTCTACCCTTCATAGTCTCTAGATTTTTGTTATGCTTGAATAGAATACTTCTATGACATAAATAAATCTGAAAATTCTTGAAAATGTTTGTCATATATTTTCTAGTCTGTAGTCCCCTTGGAACTTATTTTTGTATAGTATTTGATATGAAATAAGGGTCCAACTTGGTTTTCTCTTTGGATAAATGGTAGCACTGTTTTTTCAATAACTGCTGAGTGGAAGCATAGCTTTCGTCATCCACTACATTCCCCTCTATACTGGATCTAATTCTGATAATCTTTTTTTCTTCAGCTGATACCATATTATTTTGATTACAGTGACTTAGAGTAACTTTTAATATTAGTTATGGCCAAGCTTTCTTTGTGAATCTTTTTTTTTTTTTACATTTTTCTTGGCTATTCCAAGATATTTTTTCTTTATATTTATTTTTATTAATGTATTTTTGAGTAGGCAATAATTATGACATAACATTCTAAATTTACAAAGGCATGTCAAAAAGTCTACCTCCCACTCCTTTGCCTAGCTGTGCCATTTCTTTCTCAGCAGCCACTGTTAAGTTGCTTTATGTATCCTTCTAGATGTATAGGCATGCACAGAGGCATATATGTATATATCCTTTTTTGTGTTGTTTTATTTTTACAAAAGGTAGTATAATCGGAGTATTTTGGGTTTTTTTTAACTTATATTAGAGACTATTTTATATTTCTTCATGTAGAGTTGCCTCATTCTTTTTGCCATATATTAATTGTGGCTTAGGAAAAATTTTAATATCTTAGTGTTTTGGTATCTTTGTCTCTAAAATAGGGGTAATTATGCTACTGTACCCGTACTACTGTATAGTACCTACTGTATAGTACCAGTACTACTGTATAGTACCCAGCAGTAGTCTAGCACTTAGCAACTGTTCAGTGAATGTTTGCTATTGTTATTCTCACATAGTGTAGGAAAAGAATTAGTGATGTCAAATGTGGGATTTCTAAAATATTTCTAAAAGGAAACCTTTGATCCTTAAATGTATCTAGATGTAATGTAGATAGCACTAAATTAGAAAATGATGTGAGCCAGATCTGTAAAGTGAATAACCTCTCCTGAAATGTACATTGTGGTTTTTCAGTGTCTTCCTTTGACTACTTGAATTTTGTCTTATTTTTCGTTTTTTGGAATAATTTAGGTTTTTGGGTACAATTAGATGGTATTAGGACCCGGGGACACAGGAATACCCAACTGCTACTATGGCCTAGGCCCTCCTCTTTCCTGTATATTTTCAAGGGAAATGTCTACACCGGGGAGAATGGCAAAGGAAAGCATGGTGCTTCTCTGTTATTGGCTGGCAGAGCACTCTGGTAAATCAGATTAGAGCATTTGGACCAAAGAGATAGAAAAGAGCACGAATGAACAATCAGGTGGAGAGCAATGGTTGGGCTGTATACTATGCTGAGGTAGATCTTGACCTCTTGCCTCTGAGGCTGCTGAGAAGGGTACAGAATTGGAAGCCCCAAAGAGCAAATTATACTAGTGACTGCTGGTAAATGTGGCAATCATGAAGATGAATGTTTCCTCTTCTCAGGGTGGAGTGGATGTGATGGGAAGAAAGGCAGAAAGCCAATACTTCCTGTCCACCTGGTGTTCGTATAGCATAAAAACTCTTCTTGCAGTCCTTTGCTTTTCCACATTGGCCGAGTCACTCCTGCTGCCTATGGGGCATCCAAAACACACACTTCAGAAACCCTTTGCAGGCTTCCCCATTCTGAAGCAATCCCTGTTCCTTTGTCTTTCGGCCAAGTCCATGTCCTGCAGCATTTACTCTGCCTCAGTAACTCAGGCAGGAGAGAGTTCCATGGTGAATTAAAGTACTCTGTAGATCTTGTGGTCTGCCTTCAGAGTCCTCTCTGTGCAGATGTTGTATATGTACCTAACTTAGGGAATTTTAGAAATCTTGCTATAAAGTAGATATAATAAATCAAAAACTATTCAGTTCCTAAGTTTGAGGTTTCTCTTTTTGATTAGATATTTAAGTTAAACTTTGTTTTATAAAACCATGTTACTGAGAAAAGCCTATTTTGTTTATATTGTTTTAGTTCCTCCTCTTGAAGGTTTTGTAATGAATCGAGTGCAAGGAGATTATTTTGAAACTCTACTCTATAAGATATTTGTTTCAATAGATGAGCACACTAATGTTGCAGAGGTAAGTGTGACAACGTCTTATGAAGGAATATAATTTCAAGGTTATAAAATAACTGTAAATTAGGCAAAATTATTTAATAATATTTTCTAAATCTATACGTAGGGAGATCAGATCATAGACTATTAATACACTTAAATGTCACTATTCTTAAGTTAATTCCTATACATGTATGTTAAAAATTTTTAAGTTAATAATTTATAATTTGGTTAAACTACTTTTTATGTGAAAGATTGTAGACTATATTGATCTATCTAGGAATTTTCTCATTTTAAATAAGACACAGTTAAAGAGTAAGGAATCTTAAGTTGTTATGGTCACTACCTGGATTTTTCTACTCTGAACGTCTTAGAGAAAGAAAAAAGTTCTGAATTCAAAATTTTAGTGTTTCAATTTGTAATTTAAAATTTTGCTGATTATGATTACATTTGTTTATTACAACTGTATAACGTGCTGATAGTTCTAAGAATGTAAAATTCTAAGAATGTAAAATGGCTGATTGTGATTACATTTGTCTATTACAATTGTGTAATGTGCCAATGATTCTAAGAATGTAAAATATAATTTTTAATTTTATTTTCCAGCTTGCAAATGTCCTTGAGATAGACTTATCCCTGGTTAAGGTATGTTATATTTGTACTCTTTTTACTTATAATGTGAATGGATTTTACTAGTAGATTTTTATTTTGATAAGCTATTGAGAAACAGAAGTATTGAGATTCTTATTAGTTGTCTGAGGGAGTGGGAGCAGTAAAAGTGTGCTTGCAAAGATAGAAAAGAGCAAGATCAGGAGCCCTGAATCATTGTTCTACCACATAGGATGAAAGAGAACACTCACACTTCTGTGTACAGCAGGAAACAGCTTGATCAGTATCTTGTAACGAGATTAATTAAAGCAATAACTCCTGCTTCATTGGGAGCACATCTAGGGAGTGCAAGGCCAGAGAGTTGGAAGCATTCCTTACCATACATGCATGAAAACCTTAAGGGAGCAACAGGCCTACAGGCTTACTGAAAATGTTTTTTTCTAGTTAAGGGATGAAAGTTTTTGAGAATCACTATAAGTATAGTCTATTAAAGTATTTTTTTCATACAAATATTCTGATGTCTAATTGATTTTAAATGCTAATTTTCTTTATGTTCTTTTCAGAATGCTGTTTCAATGTATTGCCGATTGGGCTTTGCCCATAAGAAAGGACAAGTAATAAATTTGGATCAACTTCACTCATCATGGAAAAATGTTCCATCTGTAAACAGATTAAAGTAACTCATTTATTCAGTATGAGATATGAAAGTTTCCTTTTGAAAAAAACATTTAATCTTAAATACAAAAATTTTATTTATGTAATCTGACAGTTGAGGTGAACCTATACCAGTATATTAGTGATTTTTAACTTTTGTGTGTGATGGATCTTTTTTAGAATCTGATGAAAACTAAGAACCTTGTTCCCAGGAAAAAGCACAATCAGTATTTTACATATACTTTTAAAGGGTTCTCAAATTCTCTGAAGCCTATCCGTGGGTATTAGTTAAGAACCTTGCTGTATGTGGGCAGAGCATTTTTGGGCTGTCTTTCAATTTTGGACTTGAATATGACTGGATATAAATGGATTGTTCATAATTTAAATACTGACTTCAGTAGATATTTTTACGTAAGATCATTTATATAATTTAAAAAAGCGAATGCATTCTTCATTACTAGGAGTACTTTAGATCCACAAAAGATGCTCTTATCATGGGATGGCGGAGAAAGTAGGAGTCCTGTGCAGGAAGCTTCGTCAGCTACTGACACTGATACAAACAGTCAAGAAGATCCAGGTTAGCAGTAATTCAGTTTAATTTAGAGTCTTCTAAACATACAGCATATGTGCAAACATACACTCTTACAGTTATTTTATAGGTTTTTTATTTTTAGATTTTATTCATTCTCTATGTAGTCTTTGAGTACTGTACTTATCCATATGTTGGGCACTATGCTAAGTCTTAGGGGTATAAAACTGACAAGAACATGGTACCATCCTCCTATAGAGTCTAGGAAGAGAGAATGGAGTGTAACCAAAAAGCTACAGCAATGTGAACACTAGTTATGGTGCTTGTGGGGTGCAAAGAGGAAGAGACCCTTTATTGGCTAGAGAGATCTCGGAGGCCTTCATGGAGATCTTATATGGGCTAAGAATGAATGAGAGCCTGCCAGCTGGTCAGTGAAGGAAGGTCATTTCAGCGCAAGAGAACAGTGTGGGCTAAGCCCAAAGGGAGGCATAGAGGATGAAGGGATTGCCCATGGTTTAATATTGCGGTGGGGGGGAAATGGCATGGACTTTCTCTCATTTCTACCTGTCACCTGAGCCAGGGACTTGTCCGAAGAGATTAGGCTAGTCTGGTGATCTGACAGTTTCCAAATCGTTATTATTAGTTTTTAAGCTATTTATTACAAAAGTAAATGCTTTAAAAAAATTTCAATTTTAAATGTTCTCTGTGCTTTGAGATAGGTATAACCGGGACTTTTTATGGCTATAATATTGCTTAAATTTAATTATGCACTTTCTGGTTATCAAATAAAGTTGAAATAAAATATTTTTTCATTCCAAGTAAAGAGCAAAGAATAATTTTCATTTACTTAATTTGAATTTTTTTTTCTTCAGCGGACACAGCCAGTATAAGCAGTTTGAATTTGTCTACAGGATATACAAAGCGTATTGCATTCCTATTTGACTCAACACTTACTGCCTTTTTAATGATGGGAAATCTTTCACCAGTAAGTCAGATTCTTGTTTAAATGTGATGTTGTTTAAAGTAAAGATTAGATATAAAACAATTTAATGCTTTTATATCTTTTTTTAGATACTAGATTTATTCCTGAAAACACAACTGACTTTGTTTTACATTCCTTAGAGGAGTGTAATAACTTTTAGTGAAGGTTACTTTTGTAATTGGAAGAATCAGCCCCTCACCTCACCCACCCTTAAGTTTAAATATATTGGAAATCACAGTAGAAATGTAAGATATTATTCATATTATAAAGAGGGAAAACTAGAACTTTAATATTTTGTTTCCTTTTTGCAGAACTTGAAAAGTCATGCAGTCACAATGTTTGAAGTAGGCAAACTCTCAGATGAATCTCTGGACAGCTTTCTTGTAGAACTAGAAAAGGTAAACCTAGATTGTACGTTACAGGATGTCAGGACATTTGGAACCTTTTCTTGCTTGATAAAACATCACTTATGCCATTTGTATTAGTCTGTTTCTGTTGCTTATAATAAAATACCTGAAACTGGGTAATTTATAAAGAAATGAAATTTATTTCTTACAGTTTGGAGGCTGGAAAGTCCAAGGTCCAGGTAACACATCTGGTGAGGGCTTTCTTAGTGGTGACTCTCTATAGCAACACAGGGTATCATATAGCAAGAGTGGGCTGAGCAAGAGAGAACCAACCTTCTCACTTGCCCTTCTTATAAAGTCATCAGAATCCTCCATGAATGGATCAATCCATTCATCAGGGCACAGTCCTTACAATCTAATCACCTCTTGAAGGCCCCACCTTTCAACAACCATAATTGGATTTCCCATCCTCTTACACTGTTACAGTGGAGTTCAAGCTTCAATGAGTATTGGGAGGACATTCAATCCACAGCACTCTTCTATTGATTATGATGGATTTTCGGCATGTTCTTGCTCATTCCTCTCTAATTCCCCACCTTACTACTGTGACAGTTGTTTAGACTTAAACAAATTGAGTGAATAAATGACTTTTGTGATTTTTAAAGTGATATGTCTACCTCATGTAACTCTTAACATAATTTGATATGATGAAGAGATGGGGTGTAGAAATTAGTCTGTGTAATTTTTTAAAGTGAATTTTTTCTAAAATAGCCTTTCATTCTTTTCTGGTCTGACTCTCTAAGATCATCTCCTAAGCAGTTTTAGTTGAACTTTTTGTTCCAGTTATCTTAAATCTGGAACAGTGTCCCTGGGTATCACATATATGTCTGCTTTCACTGTCTCTTTTAGCATCTCGAAGACTTCAGCCATATTTTTCCTTAACCACCTTTTCCCCGTGGGTACAGCCCTAGGTTTCCTTAGCTTTAAATCTTGATTGCGCTTTACTGGTGTTTTTCATTCCTTAAATATTTTATTCTGTCCTGTGCTCTTCTTTGTATGCAGTTTGTATGCCTATGGCCCATTTCTTTTTTTGTCTTTTTCGTGACTGGTAAGGGGATTGCAACCCTTGGCTTGGTGTCACCCACACTGTGCTCAGCCAGTGAGCACACTGGCCATTCCTAGCAGTTTGTATGCCTAATCTGTTTTTTGACTAATAATTTTGGTGCTGTTTGTGCTAAAGTGATGAACTCTACTGAATATGCTGTTTAGAGAATTTGTGATTACTCTATAATTCCTTTATATCTTAAAAAAACAAAACAAGAACATAACACTTTTTCTCTGCTCTTTCTCCATAGGAATTTTGTAGAAATATCTAGGAGATAATTCTTTTTTACTTTTATCTTTATACTGCCATTATTCCTTCAGGGCTTTTTTATCGTTTTGTTAGCCGCATTTCTTACTGTGTATCATCTTTTTCCAATAAATTTTTTACTATGTTCCTGCACATTTTAAATTCTGGTTTCTTCAATTTCTCTTTGTCCCCTCAGCTAGTCTTTAATCAAAGGTAGCACATTACAAGATCACTTATGCTCTTATACTCATTTGTATATCTGTATTCTTTTTTTACCACATAGTAATTCTTGGGAAAGCTTTTCAGTCTGAAGTTTAGTTTTAAAAATGGCTTCATGGCTTTTTTCTTTTTTTAAAAAAAGATGACTGGTAAGGGGATCTTAACCTGTGCTCTCCCAAGTGAGCTAATCAGCCATCCCTATATAGAGATCCGAACCCTTGGCCTTGGTGTTATCAGCACCACACTCTCCCAAGTGAGCCACGGGCCGGCCCCTTCATGGCTATTTTTTAAGTAGCCTGATCTTGACTAAGCTTAATTGGTTGATCTTGTTAATTTAAGGCAGTTCTAATTTAGTTATTTCCCCCCTGTAGACCTGTCCTTTCATTTCTGTGTTGTTTCTGATATGTTATGTGTTTTTAAATATTAAACAGTAACTGACTCAGTGTCAGAAAAGCATGCGTTAAACTATAAGGCCAGTGAAGGTGGGATTCTGTCTGTTTTGTCCAATACTCTATCCTTATCTCCTAGAGAGGTCATAGTATGTAAGAGGCACTTAGTAAACTCCTGTTGGATAAATATAAGCTGCGTGTTCAGCAATGGTGAAAAACTATGTTCCGTGTAACTGGTGATACAAAAGTATGAACAAGGAGATGAGAGAGCTATAAGTTGGTGACCATGGATCGGAGTATTTTTCTGGATGAAGTGGAAAATGGGTCTTTGAGTTTTTTAATCACCCTGTTTTAATCATACAGGGAACATCTAACATAAAATGGTATAATTTAGCATTATTTGGTTGTTAAAATTGTTAGTTTTACTCATTGGAGCAATTTTTATCATCTTCACAGATGTCATAAATTGAAATCTCAGCCGAGATTGAGGTTAATATTTGTTCAAGTATTACCTAGGCAAATTTTGATTTACTGCTTTTTAATAATGTCTTAAAATCTCTATTATGTGATTATTAAAGTGAATGGCATGAAAGTGGTATTAGTTGCAAAATCTGTTTTCTCTTGGTTTAGGTTCAGAGCACTGGTGAAGGAGAAGCACAGAGATATTTTGATCATGCACTTACTCTGAGAAACACAATACTGTTTTTGCGTCATAATAAAGATCTTGTTGCGCAAACTGCACAGCCAGACCAACCCAGTTATGGTATGATAAATATACTTAAATTTGAAGGCATTATTGCATGAGACTTCTTTCTAGGAAATTAAACAGATCATGCTCGCTTATTTAATCTTTTTTTTTTTTTTTTCCTTTTTTTTCTTTTTTTTTTTTTTTCCTTTTTTTTCTTTTTTTTTTTTTTTCCTTTTTTTTCTTTTTTTTTTTTTTTCCTTTTTTTTCTTTTTTTTTTTTTTTCCTTTTTTTTCTTTTTTTTTTTTTTTCCTTTTTTGTCTTTTTTACTGACCGGTAACGGGATTGCAACCCTCAGTGTCGCGCTGGCACCGCGCTCAACCAGTGAGCGGGAACCGGTCTTCACATGGGACCTGAACCCTCAGCAGGAGCGCCTCCGCGCTCCCAAGTGGCGCACTCTCCAGTGCGCCACAGGGCCAGCCCTATTTAATCATTTTTAAATACATTTTGTGTAGTTAGCATATTGAATTTGTAACTAGAGGTTTGTTTTGTGAATTTCTTTGCTTGTCAACTGTTTCTTACCTTATTTTATTTTTTCTCCTCTCTTCTCATGTGCCACTAATGTTTGTAGTATTTGAATCTGTTTAGCACCTAAAAAAGGTTGGAGTGTTAATTTATTTAAGTAGCTAGATGGAATTTAGAACAGGCATCAGCTACGAAGGGTGAACAAATGTCAAAATTTAGTTAGTGTAGGAAGCATAAAATATCCAGAATGAAGGACACTATTGTATTAAAATAATAAACAGGAGTTTACTATTCAGATTCTACTGTAATATTTATTAAAGTATTTTACTTCCAAAAATAAGGGAACAGATAATCTCTTTTTAAAGAGTAAAAGAAAGTTTTTAAAGAATAAAAGAAAGAAGTAGTAGCAACCTTAATGTATCAATGAACTCAATGTTGCTGTTGCCCTAGAAGGTGCTCTCGATTTTGTGATAGATGGGGATTTCCAAGCTTTAGTTGAACTAGGTCTTGAGGCATGGAATAGCACCCAGAAATATGTGTTTTACAAAAGATGATTCTAATGCTCAGCTAGGCCTGGGTGATGCTGGAAGAGCATTTGGATCAAGTCCTTTGTCATTCACAAGAGTTGCATCTTTGTGAATCCTCAATACCATTAAAACATTTAATTTCAGTCATTCTTTCATTTTCTTTAAAATTCTATTTTTATGGACAAGAATCAGTTTCTTAGTCATGTCCATTTTATTTCATTTCTCTCACTAGCATCTGGCTTTCTTTTTAGCTCAATTTAAAAAATTAAGAAAGGAATCAACTCTCACTTCTTAAGAGCTGTTGTGTCGATGAGAACAGAGATGCTGGGTGGTTTAGCTGAGAGTGAGGCCAGACTCACTCAGTGTCTAGTGCAGCCTCAGCATGCCTTAGCAGAATTACAACTTCTTACATGCTGGGGCTCTTTTTGAGATCATTTGTAAATAGTTAAAACAGATGGTGAAATCACCAAATGCCAAGAGTCTGAAGCACTTTTTAATAAACATTTGTTGATGGGGAACCATTTTTTGCTACTAAATATTAGATAACGTGATCCAGCAGTCTTGAAGATGTCTTTGGATGCAAAACTCCTGGAATTTCTGGGACTTTTTAGTGATTTATGGAGATAGTGGGTTAGAATATCTGAAATAGTCTGTTAGAGCTGTCTTGGAACACATTGTCCTTTCCTGCGTATCATAGAATCTTAGAATGTTAGATAGCATTAATGACCAGCCAAGTGTAATTTGTTTTATAGATAAAGAAATTTAAGCTTATATTGCTTAAATCTCCTGCCCATTTATTCATCAAAGCCCATATGATTAGTAAATGGAAGAGCTAGGAATGAAAAACTTGAATCCATGTCTCTTGAATTTTTTCCTGTTGCCCTGTCCCTTATATTGTCTTCTCTTGAACACTAAGCTTTTTATTGATTTACTTATAAGCAATTTGTTGTTTAGTAGTCTAGACTAAACTTTGTTTTTCACCACAAATAGTCTGATGTGCCATCAAGTAAATTAAATGTTAGACTATTTTGTATGAAAATAGTTAAGTATAATTATAACCTTTAAGGTAGGTTTAATAGTTGACTGTTCCTGGGACCAGTTGGAGTTTTAATTGCTTAGAATAATTGCTGGATCTCCAAAGTTAAATTGTGATTAACTCCTCCCCATAGGACCAAACCTGCAATTATTTATGAAGTTTTTTTCTTTCAACCAGCATTTCTTGGAAGGGGCTCCTCATCTGAACCACAAAACATAGGAAATGACTGGAATGACCATTTCTCAATGTTTCTAATGGTGGTACATCACTAGTTCCATTCTAGATGCATGGGAAAGATCTTACATTCTGTATAGAGGATACCTTAGGGTCATTCTCGCCCTGTTGAGAAATGTTGCTTTCTGTAGGTGCTGGGCTTGATAACTGAATCTTTTTTATTTTAGAAAAGAAATTCTATAGTATTAGTGTTTTAAGCCTCTTGTGAGTAGAAAGAATTTTTTTTTATGTCACTCACTTATAGCTTGAGTATATTATGTAGTACTTAGTATTCATTATAAAATAGCAAAAGCCTTATGATAATGTCATAGAAGCAAACTCTGATATATGTGAAAAGGACTAGATTCTTAGTAATCTCTTGACTTTATAATATCATGAGGCATTGCTCAAAAAATAAAAGCAATGTGTGGTTTAGTTTTTTTCTTGTTTTATATGATTTTTTTCCCCAGGTTTCTTTATCTTTAAAGAGACATCTTTCTACTATGGTCAGTACAAGTCAGATATAAAAACCACTTTGTAATTTGGCAGCATAATACTATTGAAATGTTAAAAATTAAATCACATTTGTAGAAAAGCAATTACAGTTGTAAACTTTTAGAAAATGTGTTCTAACCACTGTGAATTCCTTACCTTCCTTATTCTGAAATACATTAAATATTTTCTGTACTTGACATTGGCAGTGTAGAATTTTGCCTGAAGGTTGAGAAGTCCCTTCACCCTTCTGTGTTTTGGAGTAGGGCTTACTGCAAGGACCCACTCTAACTGAGATAAGATTTACAGGAGCCCCTCTTGTTCACCTCTAACAAAGCCAGAAAGACATCCTTCAAATTCCCTTGGTTTGCCTCGTAAACAATGGGCTGAACTGCCTGTCCCAACTGATTATTCAGAACAAAATGCTCCTTAACTCAACTTTGGTTAAACTTCTTTCCTTCCTTCAGGCCCCTGAACTTTCACCCGCCCTTAACCCAAGCCAGCATATAGCCTCTTCTTTAGGGCCTCTCCCAGAAAATAGGCTAACTTCAGGGTAAAGCATTCTCTGATCTGCTATCCTGTACCCATCCTTTTATCTGACTTCTCATACCTGGTTCTTTCTGCATTGTTTACTCCTCTTTATAAAAGTAAAATCCTTTGTCATATGCTTAAGGCACTTTTGGACCTTATGATCACTATTGCAGTAGTCTCTCCCCCTATTACAGTAGTGTCCCACCCTCTCAATACTTTTAAATAAACTCTCTCCTTACTAAGGAGATGCTGTTTTATTGGACAGCATTTTCCCAGCTCGTGGCTATTGTATAATTTCTGTGTCCTTAGTCAAACATAAATTTCTCTAGTCTTCATAGAACTTTTTCTCCCTTCTCTCCCTTTTTCTGAGCCACCTGCTGACTTACTTCATTTTACTTCAGGCTACATCCTCTGCTCCAGCCACACATTACTGGTTAGAACATAGCCAGACATGTCACTTGGTAGAAGCCACTTCTACTGTGACTTCACTCTTCTGCCTCCACCTTGTTGTCCAGGTGTGGAAAGATGCTCTTCCTGACATCTATTGGACTCTATTAAATCGCAGATTCTTACGTTTTTTTAAACATTTTCTTTGTAAATATATATTTTTTTTCCTTTTTGTCTTTTTTCATGACTGGCAACGGATCGCAACCCTCAGTGTCGCGCCCGTACCGGACCGGGACCAGCAACGGGATCGCAACCCTCGGTGTTGCACCCGCACCTCGCTCAGCCAGTGAGCGGCCGGTCTGTATGTGGGATCCGAACCCTCAGCAGGAGCGCCACCACGCTCCCAAGCGGCGCACTGTAGCAGTGCGCCACCGGGCCGGCCCTTCTTTGTAAATATTTTAAATTTACAGGAAAGTTGCAAGAATAAGAATAGTGTAATTATTTTTAAACCAGAATTTGGGAGTAAGCTGCATGTCATGGCCTTCCCCGCTAAATTATTCAGTGTGTATTTCTTAAGAATAGGACTGTTCTCTCACAGCACTTTCAGATTTAATATTGACGTAGTAGTCTACCATTCGTATTCCACTTTGTCAGTTAACCCAGTAATGTCCTTAATAGCATTTTCCCCCCTCAAGTTCAGGGTCTAATTAGCTCCAAGTATTGTATTTAATTGTCATGTCTTTTTGTCTCCTTTATCCTGGAGCAAATCTATATGCTTTTAAAAAAATCTTTTATGACATTCCTGTTTTTCTAAGAATCTAGTCCCTCTTTTGTTGGTTTTACTAGAAAGTTTCTCACCTTGAGTTCCTTTATCCTGGAGCAAATCTATATGCTTTTAAAAAAATCTTTTATGACATTCCTGTTTTTTTAAGAATCTAGTCCCTCTTTTGTTGGTTTTACTAGAAAGTTTCTCACCTTGAGTGTGTGTGTGTGATGTTTCTTCATGATCAGAGTCAGGTATGCATTCCTGTCTAGAATATTACATAAGCGATCACTGTATCCTTTTAAGGGTATGACATCTGGAGGCACTTGATTTTCATCTGTCCTTTATTGGTGATTTTAGTTTTGATCACCCCGTTAATGTGTTTTCTGATTTCTCCATTGTGCAATCAACTCCCTGTATCCCCCAGCTAATAAGCTGTGAGGAGATACTCTAAGACCGTGCAAATTCCTACTCCTCATCAGTATTTTCCCCCAGATTTAGCATCCATTGATCATTCTTGCCTGAGCCATTCTTTACTATGATGGTTGGAAATTGGTAATTTTTTTCCAACTCCAGCATTTCCTCCATATTCAACAGTCTGGATTAGACATTCTCTTGTGTTCTCAGTATGGATTTTGAATTCCTATTTTTTCAATCGTCTATAATTAGTCATTACTGTCTCAATTATTTTTGTGCTCCAGTTGTCTTAGATTTTGCCAGAGGGGTTCCCTTTAATCTGGCTTCTGTCTCCTGTGACATGCCTCTATCTATCTTTTGTTTTTGAGCAGTTCTTTTTCTCGTAAAACAAGATCTTATCTTGTCTTGTATTTATTCTGCCTCAGTCCTGCCTAGCCCATTTCTCCTAGGAGCCTGGTTTCTTTTACTGGGAAATGGGATTGGAGACCAAGATCCTGGCACTAGTTGTGCTCAATGCTTCTAGGCTCTTTCAGCAGGCCTTGTTTTTTTAGATACATTTTTGCTTGAAGCAGGAGATGGCTGACTTAATCTTTTTAAGTTTCTTTCAACCTAAATATCACTTTTTAGAGAGCAATAAGATTTGGTGTTTCCCAAAGGATTAAGAATAGGAATGCTTACAATCTGTTGCATGCTGAGTAAATTTATCCTTGATGGACCAGTGATGTAGGGCACATATTTCTAAGTGACAAATTCTTGGTCTTCTGCTTAAATCACAACTTGATTGTGATTCCCTTTGTAGAGATTGGAAACTGGGGGAGAGAAGGACACAACTTCCCCTGGCACTTAGGGTTTCACATTATGCCACTTTCATGGAGTGGCTGGGGATGGAGAGAGGAAGGAAGGTAAAACAAGTGCCTTTTGTTAAAATAAAAGGTATCTTGAAGAAACATCAGTACATAGATATTCTTCCAGACCAGAGAATGAAAACTTTTAGCTTAGCTTTAAATCTTAAAATGTCTAAGTGGTCTCCTAAGGAATTTGGTACTTTTTAATAGAGTTATTCTACTTTAAAAAAAAAAATTTAAATCTCAAGGCAATTATCAACATTTTATCTTCAGTATTTTTGTTTCACGTTGTTAGTCTTTCATTCTCTGTGTGTGCTTGATTGTGACCCAGGTTTTCCTTTGGATCTCTTACGCTGTGAAAGCCTTCTTGGTTTGGACCCTGCAACGTGCAGCCGAGTTCTAAACAAGAATTACACGCTGCTTGTTTCCATGGCTCCTCTCACCAATGAGATCCGACCGGTCAGCAGCTGTACCCCTCAGGTAAAGACCTGCTTGGAAGATCCACTTGGTAGTGTGGTCATTTTGTTAAGAAGTAAACACTTTTGTTTTCTTAGTTCTGCCTCCACCCCCTCCTCTATTCTTTAACACAACCTCTGGGCATAGTAGGAATCCATGAACTATTTGAATGAGTGGTAAGTAAGATGAATGGAAGAGTCGGTAGTCCCTTTTGTGAAAAATTGCATGTGATTAAAGATAAGAATAGCCAACACTTTAATAAAGAGCTTATTATATGCCAGGTGCTGTTTTAAGCTTTTCTAACAACTTTACAACATCCTCATGAGGTAGTTAGTTTATTCATGTTTTATAGATTGAGGAAAATGAGGCCCAGAGAGCTTAAGTAATCTTAAGGAGATATGGCTGAAGGGGTGAAACCAAGATTGAAAACTAGGCAGTCTACTCTAGAGTCCATTCACTTAATTGCAGTGATAAGACATGCTTTCTTAATTCCAGTATAAAATTGAAACTGTTTTAATGAAGCATTTCAAATTTATTCTTATCAGGATAATCACAATTAACATTTATATGAGGTATTTGCTGTTTTTAAGACTTGGTCACTTAGGAAATTCAACTTCTTTAAATAAGTATTACAATTTTATCTTACCTGTTTTATGATTATAGCATATTGGACCAGCTATCCCAGAAGTTAGTTCTGTCTGGTTTAAACTGTACATTTACCATATCACTGGGCAAGGACCACCATCTCTCTTACTGTCCAAAGGTACAAGACTTCGAAAACTGCCAGATATATTTCAGGTATGTGTGTGTGTGTTTTTCTTTTTTTGAGGAGGGTAGAAATTGGTAAACAGTATTATAGATAACTTTCTTAATTTTTTTCTTATTTCTGAACACCATTTTATCTATTATTCATTTCTTTCCAATAGGGTTATGATCGATTACTAATAACATCTTGGGGTCATGATCCTGGGGTAGTTCCTACGTCAAATGTGCTCACAATGTTGAATGATGCTTTAACACATTCTGCGGTTTTAATTCAGGTACAGTTACCTCATTTGAAACAGTCAATTTTGGATTTTTATTGTAAAGGTCATGATGTGTCTAGCTTTCTAGTAAATTGCAATTAGATGTCAGTAATTTGAAATGTGTAAAGTTGAAACATCAGGAATCAGGAGATCCAGGTTTTAGTCCTGGTCCTTTGTTGGGCAGTGTGGGGGTGGTAGAAACTACATAGACAATGAAGGGCCGGCCCGTAGCTCACTTGGGAGAGTGTGGTGCTGATAACACCAAGGCCACAGGTTCAGATCCCTATATAGGGATGGCTGGTTGGCTCACTTGGGAGAGCGTGGTGCTGACAACACCAAGTCAAGGGTTAAGATCCCCTTACTGGTCATCTTTTTTAAAAAAAAACACAAAACAAAACATGGACATTGAAGTTAGACCCAGGTTTGAATTCCACCTTCACCTTTGCTAGTTCTGTGACTGCTGTGTACCAGTACCATTTTACATTCCCACCAGCACTTGGTATTATCTGACTTTTTGGTTACAACCACCTTAGTGGGTGTGAAGTGCTATCTCATTGTAGTTTAGATTTGCTGATGACTAAAATTTTCCTGATGACTAATAATGTTGATTTTCTTGTGCTTATTGGTCTATGTGACAATTTGGTGATACTCCTTATACTTTGTTTTCCACCTTTAAAATGAAGATGGCAATATCTGCTGTGTAATAACAACAGATGGTAATAACAGCAGCTAATGGTGAGGTAGGCAATTTATACTCATAGAGTTGTTGAGAGAATGAAATGAGAAAGTACACGTGAAGTACACTTTCTGGTACATAATAGTTCTCAGTAAAGATTTTTTTAATTCATTTATCTAACAACTGAATGTGCCATATTCTGTGCTAATTATAGTTAATATGGATATACAAATGAGACATGGTTCCCATCTTCAAGGAATTTAAGGCCATTAGGAAAAGCTGAATAAACAGTCAATTTCAGTTTTTGCTTCCTGCTGAACAGAATTATACACATTAAAGAGCATTAAAGAGAAGTACCCAATCCTGCTTTGAGGCAAGGAGAAGGGCTTAGGGGAAGCTCTGTAGAGAAAGTAAGACCTGGGCTGAGCATAAAAGTATGATTTGAAAGAGAGCCTGCCAGGCAGAAGGGTCAGCATGAATAAATCTCTGGGCAGGGATTTTTTTTTTTTTTTTTCTTTTCCTTTACTGCTATTTCCCTAGTGCCTAGCACAGTGCTTGGCTCATAGTAGTTACTCAGTTAGTGTTTGTTGAATAAATAAATAAGAAGATGACATGGCATAACGTATGCCAAGGCCTGAATGCTGTTGGGTATTTTTGAGGAGTGAATTAGAGTGTGTTGGGATCATGGTTAGAGATGAGTCTGGAGAAGTAGTCAGGCCCTGGAATGCAGTGTACCTTAAAAGTCCTGCTGTAGAGCTTAGACTTTAACTTATAGATTGATGGCAGCAATTAGAAGGTTCTAAGCAGGGGTTTAACATGGTCAAATGTGTTTTAGGAATCCACCTGGGGACTGTATTGAGAATGGATGTGGGAGGGGGAAGACACCTGAAGCAAGAGGACCAATAAGGATTGTGTGAGTAGTCTAGATATGACATAATGACAGCTCAGATCAGAGACGTGGTAATAAGAATTGAAAGGAAGAGATGGATTTAAGAACTACTACAAATATACAGTTAATAAAATTGATTGGATGTCTGAGAAGGATATGGGAAGAGGGAGAATGATTCCGGGGGTAATTGGCTTGTGAAAGTGGAGAGTGGGTGATATCACTACAGAACACAGGTGGAAGAGCTGGTTTATTGGGCAGGTGATGTGCTGTGTTTTGGGCATGTGGAGTATAAGGGGTGCCTGTGGAACATACGGGTGGTAGAGAGGTAGCTGAAAATATTCTGAAATTCAAATGGAGGGTTGGACCAGAGAGATTGACTTAAGTTTCAGCATCAGCACCTAGATGGTAGTTGAAACCATGAGAGGATGAAATTAACCAGGGAAAACATGTAGTAGGGGTAGTAGTAGGAGATTACATAGTAGAATGGGCTAGATAGGAACTTAAGTCAGACTACCTAAATTCAGATCTTGGTTCCGCCACTTATTAGTAATCTCGAGTAAGTTAAATACCTCCTTGAACTTTAGTGTCTTTATGTGTAAACTGGAGATAATAGAAGTTCCAGTCTTTATAAGGTTGTTGAAAATTATAATCTACATCAACTGCTTAGCACTGTTTTTAGCACATAGGAAGATCTCAAAATGTTAGCTGTGGTGGCAGAAATAGTAGAAGCAGACTGAGGGAGCTGTGGCGACTGATTCTTTTTTCCTGTCTCTGTGTCATGGATCAGCCATTCACTTCTTTGAGCTTCTGTTTTCCATACCTGTAAAATGAGGGATGTGATTGCCAGGTTCTGTTCTGCAGGCAGTTTTCAGTGAGTCAAGCCAAGTTAGGTTGTTTTGTTTTTGTTTTTTTTGTGGGAGGTACTGAGAAATATGTACAGAAAAACATAACCAGGTTGGTAGACAGTGCCTGTCTTTAACGAGTTTGTTAAAGAGTTTTGCTTGCCTTCTTTATTAAATTTAATGGAAAAAAAATCTACCTTGTTGGAGTTTTGGACATATTACAAATTAAAACCATGATTTTATTGCAACCGTCTAATTAGTTTTAAATCATAAGAAGAGAACTGTCAGAAGTATATTCAAATTGTTGTATGAATCAACTAAATGAGTGTTATTGCTCTTGGATATATCAGGGCTTCTTGAATTTGAGTGATATATGGGTCTCTTTTAAAGGGAGAAATTTATAGATCCTCAGCGTTAATTTAGATTTTCCATTATGATGGCACTTAAATTTAACTAAATTTTCCATTATGATGGCATTCATGTAAACATAAAATTAAATTCCCCATGCTTATTGTTCTTACAGAACTGTAAACCTAAACCAAACTTGAGAAATAAATATAAGCAAAACTCTTTTTTTTTTCTTTTCCTTTTTTTCGTGTCCAGCAACGGATCGCAACCCTCAGTGTCGCACCCGTACCGGACCAGGACCGGCAACGGGACCGCAACCCTCGGTGTTGCGCCCACACCTCGCTCAACCAGTGAGCGGGAACCGGTCTGTATGTGGGATCCGAACCCTCGGTGGGAGCGCCACCGCGCTCCCAAGTGGCACACTGTAGCAGTGCGCCACCGGGCCGGCCCAGCAAAACTCTTAAAACAAACAAAATTCAAATGAACAATTGAATGTGATGGATGAAACTAAATTATTATTTGTAAAATAGGATCAGGGTAGATAGACTCAGATTTTTTTAAATTTAATTTTTGAATTAATAGTACATTCACATGATTAAGAAATAAAACACTGTTTATTAAAAGATGTACAGAGAAAGGTATCAGTCTCCTTCTAATCCTATCTAGCCAGTTCCCATTCCTTATCTCTCCTCCAAATCAGGTAACCATATCTATCCTTCTGGAGTTTCTTTATGCATATGAAAGTATTACACGTTGATGTGCCCAATGCTTTTTCCACTTAGCGACTGGAGATCTTTCCATTTCAGTTCATAGAAAACTTCTGTTTTTGCAGCTGCATTGAAATATGTACCGTAATTTATTTAACCAGTTGCCTATTGGTTGGCATTTTGGTTGTTTCCAATTATATGTAATTATAATGTAGCAAATAACTGAATATATGTCATTTTAGGGCAGGTTTTTGAGTTTTGCATTCCTAGTCTGTGGGATGCCTTGTGATTATGGGGCATTCTTCCACCACTTTCCTCTGTTAGAGCTATAATAACCCTTGTGTGAGTGCACTTGACTTCAGTCTTCACTTGGCTAACACCTGATTTACCTGTTAAATTGACCTATACAATCAATTTGAGAAACATTGCCTTATAGGCTAATACACGCATGAGATTGTCATTGCTTGCTGTGGAAAAATAAAAAATTGTTGAAAGCGTGTTGATGCAGTATTACAGTGGGATAGATCATCAATATGGTACAGTCTTACATATTGTTTGAGTATCAATTATTGGAAATGTGGTTTTCTTGTATATCTTTCAACTTTTGTTTCTTTATGTTTAGGGACATGGTTTGCATGGAATAGGAGAAACTGTTCATATACCATTTCCATTTGATGAAACAGAACTACAAGGAGGTACCTTTTGATTTGTATCCATTAGACTTTTTTAATCTTTAATCATGTCAACAATTTGGTGGAAAAAAGAAGATTTTCCCCCCTGATTCTCTTTTCTGGGCTTTTCCAAGTGTTCAATGCTAAATTTTCAATGTCGTTTTATATATTAATTTAGCTGTATATATACACAATTTATACATAAAGACTGCTGTTAGAATTTAAAGGTTAATATTTTAATTTTTAATCAATTTTTTAAATTTTTAGGTAGTTTAGAAATGGGTGCTAATGAACATTTGCATACTACTTTGTGGTTTACAGAGCACTTGCATATGTTTCTTCTTGCAGCATTTGTTTTTACTGTTAAATCTTATTTTTGCTATAGAGGGGATTTGAGTGGATGTAGGGTTTTTGCTAAATCAAGCTAGTTAGAACTAGGAGGGGAAAGCCCTGTTTGATGTTATAGGCTTTTTAGAATTGGAAGTGAGCTTGATGAAATGCTCAGAGAATTTCTGTAAAAGCAAATTTTTTTTTTTTTTTCCTTTTTGTCTTTTTTTGTGTCCGGCAACGGATCGCAACCCTCAGTGTTGCACCTGCACCGGGCTGGGACTGGCAATGGGATTGCAACCCTCGGTGCTGCGCCCGCACCTCGCTCAGCCAGTGAGCGGGAACCGGTCTGTATGTGGGATCCAAACCCTCGGCGGGAGCGCCGCCACGCTCCCAAGCGGCGCACTGTAGCAGTGCGCCACCAGGCCGGCCTTGTAAAAGCAAATTTATTCTTCCTTTTCTCATATACATGATACCTTTTCTCTGTTGAATATTATCATTATATATATTCAAAAGAAAAAACTGTCTGATTAAAACTGACACATATTTATATAGCACTTCTGTTTCCTGCTCTGTGCAAAACTGCTGCACCGTAATCTATTTTTCTGGTTCTAAGAGCCATATATTACATGGGTTTTAGAGAATAGTGAATGGTTCAGGTAATTTAACATATTAATTCACAGAAGAACTTAGTCTTCTTGCATTTTTCTTCCTTCACCCAAAGTAGGGAAGAGGAAGGAGAATTTTATAAATATCTTTTTCCTTTTCATATGGTTAGACTGCAAAAGCCTCATGTTTGAAATTAAGAATCTTTCTTTTGCCTGTTGTGAATAAATATGTACAAAACCTGGAGAAGAGAGTTACTCTTCCCAAATAGCCTCTATTCAGAAATGAATAGTTCTCCGCAAAAAAATTTTGCCATTTAATCCTGCAATACTTCATAAATTCTAAGGAAAGAATAATTGTGTGCCTGAAGATGCAGGAGAGTGACAACAGGTTCTTAAAATTTATAAAATCTCAAGAACTGATTAATGGATCTCTTGCCCTGGGAGATTATTGTGTGAATTCTAAAAAAGAGGTATCTTCATATTTACATATAGAGAATCTTCTCTTTTATGAGTTCACATATTTATGAGAACTTGATAATTTACTATCTAATTCATTAGGCGTATGATTTCAAGTATATGAACAGCATTCTTTTGTATTTATATATATTTCTTAATTGGAATCAATCTTGATACGTTAAAGTATAAAAATAGTTCTAAGAATTTTTTAATAAAGAAAAGTATATTTAAATTTTTGGTGTTGCATTATAAATCTGTTTACTAATGTGATATCAACTCTTTATTCTTAGAGTTTACTCGTGCCAATATGGGTGTTCATAAAGCATTACAAATATTGAGGAACAAAGTGGACTTGCAGCATTTCTGTGGATATGTCACCATGTTGAATGCTTCTAGCCAACTTGCAAATAGAAAACTCAGTGATGCTTCTGATGAAAGAGGTTAGCCAATAGTTGGGGATCTTTGAATTAAGATCATTGGTTTTGAGTTTAACATGATCTTAATATATAAAAAGCAGCAGCGACCTTTGTGGGGATGTTGAATTATTCAATACTTAATGTTTTTTCACTGAAGTATGAGAAAATATTCTCTAACATCATTTGGGCAAATATAATTTGTTCAAATGGAGAAAATACTAAGTGCATAACTAAAGAAGTGATGATCTAGGGTTGGAATATAGGATGATTATTGAGGTTTAGCCCTTTACTGTCACTTGTATGTTTTTAGGCTTTGAATTAAGTTAGCTTTATGGGGTGATGGTTTTAAAACTCAAGTCTTTTTGTAAAAACGTTTCCAAAATACTTAGTAGTTCTTTCCTTTCAGCTTTTCTCTTTCTGTCAAAGACACTATTGTCTTGGTTACCCAAGCCTGAAACCTTATCTTTGTCTCCTTCTCTTCTTTCCACTGTGTCCAGTTAGTTTCCAGGTTCTATGAATTAGGCTTTAGAGATGTCTCTCATTTCTTCCCCTCTCTCTTTTTTAATTCTCCATTACTGCTGTTTTAGTCTGGGTCTTGATACCTTAATCATGTATTATTGTAGCAGTTTCCTGCTTAGCCTTCCTGGACTCTCCTCCTTTCTATCTCCAGTCTATCCTGCTTATTGACAATAGCTCATTTTCCTTAGATATCACTTTCTTTCCTTTTAATTTAAAAATCCATTTTCAAATCAAATCACCTTCTCATATTTGCTAATTGTTTCTGCTTTGGCATAGTATTGGCTTGTATGTGGCTTTGGTTGCCATGGTACCAGCTCTGGGAGACTTCTCAGTTCAAGTGTCTGCCATTGATTGACTGTATTCCATCAGCCTCTTAGTTTGAAATCCTGAGAAAATGTGATTGATTACTAGCCATCCAGGGATTGGATTGGCTCCCTTTTAGTTAGGTGTCTACTCCTGGTCCATTTATCTTTATCCAGAAGAGTTGGGTAGCTTTCAACGGTTGACTGCCAGATATTGCAGAGGCGTTTTCCCAGAGAAGAGGGCTATGGCTTAGGCAGTCATTTCAAAGTGTGTCTACTACATCTGTCATTTTTTATGTCATTCGTTCCACAAACATTTATGGAATATCTGCTTAGGTGCTGGAGATATTTAAATTAGAAAGACCTGATTGTGTTCCAAAGAGTAGAACCCCAGAATGGGAGCCAAACAAATGAATCAGCCTGCAGTGTGGTATTAAAAGACTGTGACAGGGCCCTGCTTAAAGTGCTAACACAGGATACAGAAGGCATATCTCAGCCGAGTTGAGCTACCAAAGAAAGCCTATTAGAGAAGATAAAGTCTGAACTGTTTTAAAAAATGGGCTAGCTAGACAAAAGATGATTGTTGTTTTTGGAGAGGGGTGGTAGCCTTTCAGGCAGAGGCAATTAGGAAAAAGAGTAGCTCATCTTGGTCAAAAGGAAGGATTTGATGGACAGTAGTAGAAGAGGAGAGTAGAGAAGTAGGTAACATCTAGGTGATCTTGAAGGATCTTATGAAAGATATGGAGAGACAAAAAAAGAATTTTGAAGAAGAGTAATGTGATCAGACAGCATGCTTCCACAGGGATAGAAATAACTTCAGTAATGATCTAAGTGAAAGTCTAAACTTTTTGAATTTTGATTTCTTTAGGCCAGGGTTTCTCAACCTTAGCACTGTTTGCATTCTGAGCTGGGTGATACTTTGTTGTGGGAGACTGTCCTGTGCATGGTGGGATATTTAATATCAGTTGGTATCAGTAGCATCCCTGCATCCATTCATGACAACCAAACCTGTCTCCAGACACTGCCAAATGTTTCTTGGGGTCAAAATTGCCCCCGGATTTAGAACCACTACTGCTGCTTTAGGCCAAAGATGATTATTCATTTTTTCCCATCGTCATTACTATTGCCTAAAAGTTTTCTTTGTTAGATCTGATTTATCGACAACTTCTGCTGACTACTAAAATTCTAATTTTGTGTATGTTCCTTAATTATAAGGAGAACCTGACTTAGCTTCTGGGTCGGATGTAAATGGGAGTACTGAGTCATTTGAAATGGTCATTGAGGAAGCAACTATAGATTTGACAGCAAAGCAAAACTCTGGTATGATGTTAAAAATTCTTTGCAGTTTTATTAGACTAATTTCTGAGGTTCAACTTTTCTGTTAAGTCATTTGTATGACATTTGTCTGTTCTTATTATCCATAATGGACTTTTTAATAAGAGTTTTCTAGGAAACATTTTTATATACTTAGCAAAATAATTCAAGTATTATTAAATTATGACCTCAGAAGAATGACTTGAATTTTGTTATTCCTGTGTTAAATATTTTGATTCATTCTCTCATCTTGCAGATGTCTTTTAGTACCCTTTTTTGGGCAAATGACTACTTTGAACATTTGATGAAATTGCATACCTTCTCCCCAGACACATGTACATACTCCAAAAACATACTATCCTGGTTCAGAAATCAGTTCACTCCCTGTTGAGTCTCCGTCCCCTGTCAATCCCATTGGTGGATGTCACTGGGGAGTGGGGAGGAATCTGTGAATCTCAGGTTAAGAAACCCTAGTCAGTCATTTGATATATGTAAATACATATATATGACTTAAAAAATAAGTTTATGTATTCTTTTTTAGGTGCCACAACAGAAACAGATTGGGTTCCCCTCGAGCTGTGCTTTGGAATTCCACTGTTTAGTTCCGAACTAAACCGGAAAGTCTGTAGGAAAATTGCAACACATGGCCTTTGCAGAAAAGAAAGGTGAAGGTTTATATTCATTGTCATCCTTTCATCTACTGGATTTTTAAGCTGTCAGTGAATAGTTTCTATATCTTGCTTTCTTTTGTTCTGTACATGAACATAGTAATTGCTATGCCCATATTTGTTGATTGAATACAGATTTAAGGATTTTGCTGTATTTTTTCCAAATTAGATTTTGGTAGATCATAAATTAGTCACGAGCAAACATTTTGGACACACGTTTTGGTTAATTATATTTACTTAGTTACCCAGGTATGGTGAGAGTGTGGTAAAATGGGCATGCTTATATGTAGCATGAACTTAGTTTTTTTAATATATAAATGTGTATAGAAAATTTCTTTTGTGTATTTCTCTCACTCTTAATATTCACACATTCAAATTATGTTAATAGTGATTGTCTCTTATAGTGGAGTTAGGGTGACTTTCCAAAACATTATTCACTCTACATTTTCTGAAATGAACATGTATTACTTTTCAGAGATGACACATAGATTTTAATCTCATATGCCAACTCTGATCCAGTGAGAGTAGTTGCTAAGAGGCGGTGTTGTAAAGGTTCTGAGATTATCTGGGTTAGCAGGAGAAAATATTGAATTCACTCGTCATGATGGATGGCTTGGAGGGCTGATATCCACAGATCCCCTTCACTTCTTTATTTAGGAAAACAAAGTTGGATAACAAATCATGCATTTAATTGGCTTAATGTAGCTAATATCAGAAAATTAAAAGTACTCAACAGTTTTAACAACTATCCTGTGAAAATAACATACATGAATAAAAAGTGGAAATATTGTAAAACTTTAAATCTTGCCTCTATAATGTTTACTGATTTACATATTTGAAAAATATCTCACATAGGTGAGTTGCCATATGTTAAATCTGCGAGACTTTTTATCGGGTTGTCTTTTAAACTTATTTGGATAGTTAAAATTTGTGTCATAGTCGCCATCCCTCGAAGTTCCTAAATCTTCATTTAAAAAGATTTCTTTCAATTAACATTTACATTTACTAATAGTTTAAATTTTTTTTTAAAACAATAACTTCAATTTTGGTTATGCATGATATTTATTCCAAAATGGCCTTTTCATGCACCATTACTCCCTATTATTATTAAAACAGGTAGAATTGAAATTATTTAAAAAATTTTTTTATATGATTAATTAGGATGTATATACATATATAAATGCATTTAAATTGCTAAAAATACTCTTGTGAGATATAAGTTTTTGCCATTATATTTGTTATAGACTTTTTCTCTCCCTTTTTTTCAGCCTTCAAAACCTCTTACATTCCAGTAGAAAACTCTCTCTACAAGTCCTTAACTTTGTACACTCATTCCAGGTAATGAAACCCAAAAATCCAAATGGTGTTTGTGTAGAGCTTTATAGCATACAGAACACTTCCATGTTTGTTTTTGAGTCTCCACAGCAGCAAGATATGAAATAAGCATTAATTTCATTTCATAATTGAAGACTCTGAGATTTAAGACATTAATTGACTTGAATATTTCACTGGCCATCTCTTCAAAGACTAAAGCTCGAAGTCTTTGTCCTGTGCCAGTGCTTCATTCAACAGAAATGTGTTAAGCTTCTACTACGGGCCACACACCAGGCTAGGTGCTGGTTCTTGGGTGTGGTAATAACTGTAGTGATTCACCACTGCTGGAAGAGGATGTCTCTTCTGGCAGCAAAGGCCAGTGTTCTGGACCTTTTATCCTTTCCCCAGGCAAAGAAAAGATATTCTAGACTCGATTTATCGATAAACTTTAAGAATGGATTATTTCTGTTCAGAATATCTGATCCAACGTTATGAATCAGTGTTTTGGAGTTTTATTCATTTATTCAATAAATACTCGAGTCTACCCTAGGCCAGACACTTCTGGGGAAACTGTTATGAGTAAGACACTAATGGAGCTTACAGTGTTGTATGAGACGGGAGTCAAATAAACATTAAAATATGTAGGTAATTACAGATTTCAATAAGTACTTTAAAGGAGCCAAACTGATGGAGTCTGAAGGTAGACCTAATTTCAATAGGAGAGAGGTAATATGAGCTAAAACCTAAAGAATGGAAGAGTATTCTATGCAGAGATTAGTAGTTGCAAAGGTTCTGTGTCAAGAAAGCATTCAGTGTATGAGGACACAAAAGGAGGCCATTGTGGCAGAACCCTCATGAAAGAGGTCGTGGCAAGAAGTGAGGTCGAGGAGGGCGGGGCGTTCTGGAGTAGGTTAAAAAAGTTGCATTTTATGCTGAGTGTAAAGAGAGATGACTAAAGGCTTTTAAATGGGGGAGAGATATTATTTCTGATTGACTAATATTTAAGAATATTAGTTACTGTTTGGAGAAGAAATTAGAAAGGGACTAGGATAGAAGCAAGATCAGCTGGGAGCCTATTGTAATAGCCTGAGTGAGAGAGGCTGGTAGCTGAGTCCCCTTTTTCACACACATGCAAAAGCCCCCGAAATTTTGCATATATTTCTGATAAAGTTTTGTTTATTACACATATATACTATTATACCAATAAATTATGTATATTATAAAAATACACAAAAATAGAAAATTTTATAAGGATTTAATAAGTAGACAGAGAAATTCTAAAATTCTCTCAGTATTGTACCCTTCTTTGAAGTGAGTATCCCACTTTGGAGACCACTGGCCTTGGCTGTGGTGAATGAGTAAAGTAAACTAATTTGGGATATGTTTTGGAGATAGATTGATACAATTTGATGATGAATTAAATGTGAGGAAAAGATTGGGAGTGTGGAGGAAGGGAGGAATCAGAAACGATTCTTGTATTTCTTGATTAGTCCACGTGTATGGAGTAGAGAAGGCTGGGGAGGAAGGGGTGGTAAAAACTTTGAGAGTTCAGTTATGGACATGGGAAGGGTGGAATGCGTGGGGAACCATCTGAGAGGAGATGTCAGGTGGATGTTTGAGCCTGGATTTCTGGGGAGGGGTCTGTGCTAAATATATGAATCTGAGAAGCCTGGGAGTGGATGGAATATTCTGGTACTTAGTGTTGTGTTAGGTATTTTAGAGATTGTCTCCTTTTAGGTGATACTTTGAGGTAGGTCCTGTCTTCTAAGAATTAACTTTTTTGTATCCCACAGTCTCATAGCCTATTATTTCTATATATTTCAAAGTATTTATTGCAATGTGACTTGTATTTCTCATTTTTGCATATAATAATACCTGTCATTGATTATTTTGGGCTCATGAGATAGACCTTTGCATCTCCAGTAGTGCTTTGCATTCCATAACTATTTCACAGGTAATCAAGGTCCATATTTCTCATTAGTTATAGTAAGTGGTTTTGGTAACGTATTGAATATAAAAAATTTCTTTTGTTTCTTGATCCTTTAGGAAGGTGCTTCAACACTGGATATTCACACAGAGCCCAGTTTTTCAAGTTTGCTTTCACAATCATCCTATACCGACATGGGAGTTCCACTTCCTTCAAAAAACTTAATATTTAAAGATGGTATCTTGTCAGAATGGAGTGGACGGTTGCCTTCCTCACTTCTTATTGCTAATCTCCATCTGCAATAATTTGGCTGCACCATTTGTTGCTCACACTTTCTGCCTTTTTTTCTTTCTTAATGTTAATAGTGTCAGCCACTAATAAGCATCCTGCTGCTGTGGTGCAATTGTTGCTTAATTGATATTAAAAGTTTGGGGAACATGTTCATGTTTTCTGAAGTTTTGCTCATCATTGCACATCTCATTGCAACAAAGTGCTTTTTAGCAGCCAGCACTGTAGTTTTTACCTTGAGACAATCTGCATTTCTTTTATAAAAACTAAGGGTATACTTTATAGGCTTTATGATGACTGTTACGTTTGTAAGCAGTCACTATGGATATTGCAATGGTAATTTTATATGTTACTTTATCAGACACAAATCTTGTTTAATTTTATATTTTGTTAGCTATACTTGGGATCAAGGGAAGAGTTGGAGCTCTTCCTCTGAAAAGGCTTCTTGGCTCTTAAAGTAGTAAAAACATAAAACAATAAACATCCAGTATTGAGAGATGATATAATGGGGCATTAAAAATTTCTGTGGGTGTCTGTAAATTATGTATATCACTTGAATATTGTTGAAGGTATATAAATCAGCATAGTTATGTAAAACTTAACCTTGATTTATAAAGTCTTAACTCAGACTGTGATTCTTCATTGTCATCTCATGAGAAGCTTTGGAAAACATTCTATTTTTAAACCATGTTTATACTCATCTGTAGACTTCTGTTGTCACTTACTTTGGGCTTTATATTTTCATAGAGTCTTTATGGGAAAATAGAATTTATTTTCCACTCTTGCAGCTGTGTCTGCTGCACATTCTCACCCTGATTTATTTTTTGTTTTGTAGCTTTACCAATGATTTGTTTTGGAAATTGAATTTGATGTTTTCAAACCAAGGACTGTGATTTTACATTAGAATTACACATTAGAAGCATTAAGGTTATGTCTTCAGATCAGAACACTTTAATGATAAACCTACTTTGAAGACATATTCCTAAGCAATCTGGACCTTAGTTTTAGAGGAAATGATGAAAAATTGAATAATATCAAAGTGTTTCTTAAGTCATTGATTCTTTTAGTATCTCAAATGTTAATTAGAATAATTGGAATAACTTTTTAGACTTTTCAAATTACCTTTCTTGGGAAGTTTGTGCAGTGTTTAGTTCCTCTTATGGGGTAATGGTTTGTTAGTTAAAAACGGTAACTAAACTAACTGGTCAAACAACGTATGTCTAAAACACGGCTTTAGAAAATTTGGGAGTGTTATAACCTAAACATTTTTGCTGGTAATTTTTATTTATAGAACTAATATTTGTGTACTTAACATACTTCTGGAAATATATGCCTTTCTTAAAACTGTTAATATAACCAAGCATTCAGTATCATGGCCTAGCTATAGAATTGAATATTTTAGACCAGGTTACCTTTGGCACAGTCAGTGCTGTGTTTGGGGTAAATGCAGTAACGTTTAGTTTTCTACTTTGTCTTGTATAAGGTAGAAACCATGTGTATGTTATGTTTGTCTATAAAAGGAAAAATATATACTAATATTAAATAATTTCTTATGACTGTGAATTACTCATTTATTTTTCCAATAACTGATATTGTACATTCCTAGTGCTATTAGGTATGTATGTATGTATGTAACTTTTACAGGTTTTCAACTGAAAGTTATAAGTATTTCATTTGATCAGGGCTCTTTAATCTCATTTTAATTTGCTTTGTTTGAATTAACTGTAGTTGTTTTATTTATTCCTGTATTAACAATCTAAGCTAAACTGTAATGCCATACACACTAATAAAAAATTGAACATTTGTAGTTGTTGGCAGTGAACCCAACTGGTGAGCTTAAAGCTTAAAATATGGGAGTGATTTGCTGCTACATCTTCTTTGAGAGATAATGCAGAAATAGAACCTAATAATGATTATGAATTTTAGGGAAAGTACTGAAAAAATATGGGGTCAACTACAGTTTCTTGTGTTGAATGAGGAAAGAGTAGTCATGTGATTCCCAGCTGAAGACCTCTCATACTCTTGAGGGAGAATCTGCGTTTTTTGAGCTGTTAGCAGAATGTGAAATGCTGATGTTTGTGCTTTGCTTTATGAATTTGGCTTTGTTTCATTTGTACATTAACTCATGTAAAGATGCAGCTCTTAAATCTTAGAAGTGTTGATCTAATTCAACAAAAAGGTAAATTTAAAACATAGACTTTGATATTTGCCAAAGAAGGTTCATGAAACATTTTTATTCAATTTCTTTGCGAATGTTTAAAGTTATTTCATTTGGCTTTGTGCCACTTCCTCTCCTTTCTTCCCCTACTCCCTTAATGTAGCATAAAACATGGCAAACATTCTTTAGAAACCAGGAAAAAAAGAACAAATATCTAAAAGGACATGGAATTTAGTATGGTACAATTTCACCTCTCAAATGGGTCTAAAGAAATTAACTTTATATCATTAAAAAAAAATGACCATCTGATTTCCTTCTTCCTTTTTTAAAATATGTAATCAGATGACTTTGTATTTGTTTTTTTGAGGAATATTGATTTCTTTTACTTGATGTGTTCTGTTTTCTCTGCCATTCATGTATTTCAAATACAATTTATATTTAAAGATTTTAAAGTACCAAAACTGTAACTGAGTACAGTGGATTGGTTTCTGTTAGGATGTTAATATTATACAATGAAATGTATAAAGTGTTGTCAATCTGATTATTGACACATATAACATGTTTACAAATAAACTGTGGTGTTGATCAAGTTACTATTAAATGTGGATAATCTTCTGAAAGTTCCTTTCTTAATTTTAGATATGCCGTGCTTTTAGTGCCATTGCTTTCCTTTCCTTTTTAAAAAAAATCTTTGATTTTATAGTAATTTCAGATTTACAGGAAAGTGCAAAGGTAGTACAGAGATGTTCCCTGAACCCTTCACTGATCTTCCTCTACTGTCAATACATTATGTAAACTATGGTACATCTGTCAAACTCAGTAATTAACATTAGTGCAATACTATTTTCTAAACTACAGACTTTGACTCTCACTAGTTTTTTTACTGTGTCCTTCTAGTCCAGTGTACTATATTGCATTTATTTAGTCATCAGTGCCTCCTTAGTCTCCTCCAATATGTGAGTTTCTCAGTCTTTTGTGACCTTGACACTCTGAAGAGTACTGGTCAGTTCTTTTGTAGGATGTTCCTTAGTGTGGGTTTATCTGATGTTTTCTCATAAGATTGAAGCTATGCTTTATCTGAAAGAATAACACAGAGGTGATGTGCCCTTCTCATCAGTGTTATCTCATCAGTGTTATCATATCATGGGGTACATGATGTCAATATGTATCACTGGTGATGTTTCTTCATTGATTAGGATGGTGTCTGCTAGGTTTTTCCACTGTGAGATACTATTTCCCCCCTTTTAAATACTCTGTTCTTTGGCAGCAAATCACTAAGTCAAGCCCACGATCAAAGGGAGGGAAATTTAGCTCCGTTTCCTGGAAAGGGGGGAGTGGTTTCTACACGTATTATTTAGAATTATTTTTTAAAGAAAATCTTTTCTCCCATTTGTTTATTTATTTGATCATTCGTTTATATTAGTATGGGCTTATGGCTTTTCATTTTATCCTTTGGGTTAAGAGCCAGTGCTGTTATTTATTTTGCTGTGCAAATTGTTTCATCTTCAGCCTTTAGGAGGTCTTTGAGGTTGGCTCCTAAATCCTTTTGATATGCCCCCATTTTTTTTGAGACTGTATTCGTACTACCTGGCACTACAAGTATTATCTGGTCCCCAGCCCTAGTGTTGGCCATTTCTCCAAGGAGCCTTGATTCCTTTTATTGGAGAATGGAATATAGAAGCCAAAATCTGGATGTTGGGTGTGCTATTGGAGTGTCATTGCTTCTAGGCCTTTGCAGTGACCTAGGAGATATAAAGATGTATACTAGCCAATATATAGATACACATCTCTCCAGTGATTTCTGGATCTATCTATATAAAGTTAAATATGAGATTATATTGACAATCCAGCACCACAAGGTTTGTTCTAGCCTTACCTCCTTGTTTATTTGTAACTTCTTTTCTGACAGTAAAAAACTTGGCTTTTAGCTTATTTATTTGCTTATTTGTTCACCCCTAGTGTACTTATAAAGTGGCTTCAGAACAGTTATACTCCTGTGAGAAGCAAACTGACAGCTAGAGTATACAGTGTTTAAGTGCCCCCCTCCTTTTTTTTTTTTTAGCCTTGCAGTAACCAGTCAAAACACCATTTTCCAAAGTAACTTGGTTTGGCTCCTTTTTATTCTTTCATTGAGGTTATGTCATACATTGGTAAAAGAGTCAGATTCATTTGTCACACACTGCATTCCATCTGGGATTCCCTGACATCCTAGTTGATTTTATTTATTCAGACACTAAAATGTACTCTGTATGGGGTTTGGTAAATGCATAGGGTCATGTGTCTACCACCCCAGTACAATACAGAACAATTTCATTACCCTAAAAATTTCCCTTTGTACTCCACCACTGGCCCCTCTCCACAACCCCGGCAACCACGTGTCTGTTTTTCATTTGTACAATTTTGCTTTATCCAGAATGTCATCTATATAGTGAAATCATACAATTTGTAGCCTTTTGGGTCTGGCCTCTTTGGTCTAGCAAAATATATTTTAAGTTCATCCATATTATGTGAATCAATAGCTCGTTCTATTGCTGAATACTCCATTGTGGATTTATCAAGGTTTGTTTATCATTTAACATTCACATACAGGTTTTTAATGTAACCATTCACTTTGATTTGGTAAATACTTAGGAGTGGGATTGCGTGTCATTTGGTAAATGTGTATTTGACTTTGTAAGAAACTGCCAAACTGTCTTCCAAAGTGGCTTGTTTTGCCTTCCCACCAGCAAGGAATCAGGATTTCTGTTCCAGTGGTATCTCATGATGGTTGAAATGTTTGTATCCATAATAAAAAATAATGTTGAGCGTCTTTTTATATACAGGTCGACTGTCCCTTACCTGAAATGCTTAGGACCAAATGTGTTTTGGATTTCAGATTTTTTCAGATTTTGAAATATTTTCAGATATACTTAACAGTTCAGCATCCCTAATCTGAAATCTGAATGCTCCAATGAGTGTTTCTTTTGAGCATCATGTCGGCACTCAAAAAGTTTTGGATTTTGGAGCATTTCTGATTTTGGGTTTTTGGATTAGGGATGCTTAACCTGTACTTATTTGACATCTGTATATTATCTTTGGTGAATTGTATGTTCAGATCATTTGCCCATCTTTAAAAAATTGGGTTGTTTGTTTTATTATTGAGAGTATATATTCTGAATACAAGTTCTTTATTAGACATGTATTTTGCAGACATTTTCTCAGTCTGAATTGTCTTTTCATTCTCAATAGTGTGTCTTTTTAAGAACAAATGCCTTTATTTATTTATTTTTTACTACCATTTTTTTTTAGCATCTGGCCAGTATGGGGATCCGAACCCTTGACCTTACTGTTATCAGTGCCACACTGTACTGAGTGAGCTAACTGGCCAGCCAACAAATGCTTTTAATTTTAATAGAGTGCAGTTTATTAATTTTTTAGATTGCCATTTTTTGATGCTATCTGAAAACTCATCACCACAGCCAAGGTTATGCAGATTTTTCCTGTGTGTTCCTGTGTTTTCTTTTAAAAGCCTTATAATTTTATGTTTTACGTTTAGATCTTTGATGTGTTTCAACTAAGTTTTGCACATGGTGTGAGGTGTGTGTGAAGATTTATTTTTGCATATGGACATTCAGTTGATACAGCACCATTTCCTGAAATGACTGTAGTTTTTTCATCGAATTGCCTTTATACCTTTATCAAAGATCAGGTGGCAAATCTATAGACAAAGTCGATGAGTGGTTGCTTGGATGTGAGAATGGGAGTGACTGCAGATGACTCAGAGCATCTTTGTGTGTGATGGAAATGTTCTAAAGTCGAATTGCGGCAATGCTTATACAACTCTAAACTTATAAAAAATCACACTGTAAAACTTAAATTATACTTAAATAAAACTTTTAAAAAATCAGTTCATGCTATTTGTGTGGGTCTATTTCTGGGTGCTCTGTTCTGCTGCATTGGTCAGTGTGTCTGTCCTTTCCTTAAAATCACACAAATTGTGTGAGTCCTCCAACTTTGTTCTTTTTTGGAATTGATTTTTGGCTCTTTTAGTTCCTTTGCCTTTTCTTATGAATTTTACAGTCAGTTGGTCAATATCTACACAAAAGCTCCCAGGGATTTTAATCAAAATTGTATTGAATCTTTAGGTCAAAGGGGGGAGAAGTGGCATCTTAACAGAGATCTCCATTTATTTATAATTTCTCTGATTTCTTTGTCATTGTTTTGTAGGTTTCAACAAATAAATCCTGCACATATTTTGTTAGTTTTATACTTAAGTTCTTTATTTTTTTAGTATTGGAATTTTTTTTAAATTTCAAATTGAAATCGTTCATTGCTAGGATACAGGAATATGATTAACTTTTGTATATTTCAGCCTTGCTAAACTCACTTATTAGTGAGCTTTTTTTTAGATTCTTGGGGATTTTATATGTAGATAAACATGTCATCTGTGAGTAAAGACATTTTATTTTTCCTTTCCAATCTGTATGTCTTTTATTTCTTTTTCTTTGCCCTATTTCACTGGCTAGGGCTACCAGTACAATATTGAATAGGAGTTGTGAGAGCAGACATCCACCATTAAGTTATGATGTTAACTATAGATTTTTCTTTTGATAACCTTTAAGTTAAAGTTTCCTTCTATTTCTAGTTTGCTGAGTTTTTATCACAAATGAATGCTTTCATTGTATCCAATGAGATGATCATATGGTTTTTCATATTTAGACTTTAATATGGTGAATGACATTAATTTTCAAATCTTGAATCAGCCTTGTGTTCCTGGTGTGAACCCTACTTGGTCATGATGAAATTGTCCTTTTTATATATTCCTGGATTTGATTTGCTAATATTGAGGATTTTTTTATGTCAGTATCCTGAGGGATATTGGTATATAGTTTTCTTGTAGTGTCTTAGTTTGGTTTTGATGTTAAAGTAATTCAGACCTTAGAAAATAAGTTAGAAAGTGTTCCCTCTTCTCTTTTCTGGAAGAGATTATAAAGTGTAGGTATGATTTCTTCCTTAAAAATTGGTAGAATTTCCTAGTGAAACCATCTGGGCACCAAATTTTCTTTTTTGGAAGGTTTTGAACAACAAATTTACTTTCTTTAATAGATATATTCAGGTTAGCTATTCTTGAGTGAGTTTGGTAGTTTGTGTTTTTCAAGGAATTGGTCCATTTCATCTAAGTTATTGAATTTATGGGCACATTATTTCTATAGAATTCCCTCATTGTTATTTTATTTTTTAATTTATTTTATTTATTGAATCAAAATCGATTATACATATTTTGGGGGTTGAACATTGAGATATGTTGATTAAAGCAATATTACTAGCATATATATTGTTACAAATTGTAATTATTCTTTATGCCCCTTGTCCAACCTCTCCCCTTCCCCCATTCCTTCCCCCTCCCCCCTCTAATTGCCATAGATTGCTTCTCTCCTACTGAAAGAATAATGGTTACTCTGTTAACTTGTTGCCTAGATGATCTGTCCAATGCTGAGAGATGTGATCAGGTCCCCCAATATTATCATAGAGCAGATGCTGTTTCTGTCACTCTGAAATGGGTTTTGTGGAAAGAGATATCCTCTCCTTTTCTTTGTCTCTGCTGGTGACTCTTCTTGTGTGAATGCACTCCAGTGGCTGGCAGTCCATCTGCATGGTGGCTGTGGCGTCTAGCCGCTTTTGCAGCAGCCATGGTTATTGTGGTGGCTGTGGTGGGCCACCCACTTGGAGGTGCTGTTTTTGGCATGCTCCTTGGCACTGGCAGTGTGCCAGGTTGTGTGGTGTGTTTGGTCCCCTTCTCCATGCCTCTGGTCCCTGGGCAGGCCCCAAGGCACTGGCGCCATGTGCCTGGTTGTGGGAGAGGGGTCCCGTCCCCTTCTCCTTGCCTTGAGTCCCTGGCTGGACCCGAGGTATTGGTGTGGTGTGCCTTGTTGTGGGAGGAGGGTCTGGTTCCTGGCTCCATGCCTCGGGTCACTGGGTGGGGCCCAAGGTGCTGGCACAGTGTGCCTGGTTCTGGGAGAGAGGTCCAGTCCCCTTCTCCATGCCTCAGGTCCCCAGGTGGGCCCTGAAGTGCTGGCTCAGTGTGCCTGGTTGTGGGAGAGAGGTCCATTCCCCTTCTCCTTGCCTCGGGTCCCTGGGCAGGCCCCAAGGTGCTGGCGTGGCGTGCCTGGTTGTGGGAGTGTGGTCTGGTCCCCTTCTCCATGCCCTGGGACCGTGGGCGGGCTCCGAGGTGCTGGCTTGTTGTGCCTGGTTGCGGGAGAGAGGGCCAGTCCTCTTCTCCATGCCTCAGGTCCCCAGGCAGGCCTGAGACACTGGTGCATTGTGCTTGGTTGTGGGAGAGAGGTCCAGTCCCCTTCTCCATGCCTCGGGTCCCTGGGCAGGCCCTGAAGCTCTGGCATGGTGTGCCTGGTTGTAGGAGAGAGGACCATCCCCCTTCTCCTTGCCCCAGGTCCCTGGGTGGGCTCCGAGGTGCTGGCATTGTGTGCCTGGTTGCGGGAGGGTGGTCTGGTCCTCAACTCCATACCCCGGGTCCCTGGGTGAGCCCCAAGGCACTGGCTCAGTGTGTGTGGTTGTGGGAGAGAGGTCCGGTCCCCTTCTCGTGTCCTTGGGTCCCTGGGCAGGCCCCAAGGTGCTGGTGTGGTGAGCCTGGTTGTGGGCGGTGGGGTCCGGTCCCTTCTCCATGCTTCAGGTCCCCAGGCTGGACCCGAGGCACTGGTGCAGTTTGCCTGGAGGTGGTAGTGGGGTCCAGTCCCCAGATCCAAGCCTCCAGTTCCCAGGCAGGCCCCAAGGTGCTGGTGGTGTGCCTGGGCCGGAACTAATTTTTTGTCCTTTGCTTCTAACACAGGGGGAACTTCCTGTGGGAACCAGTACTTGAGCTGTGTGTTTGAGCTAAATTGCTACTTTGCTGCTGTTTGCCTAGGGAAGGCTTTTTGTGCAGCTCAAGGTTTAATGGTTGACCTTATATGTACTTCCGGCTCTCCAGAGACCTGGTGGATCTGTGTACTGTAGAATCTCTGATCTGGGCCTGAGTTTTTTCATCAAACTGCACCCCATGCAATTCTGCATTCCTGACGAGTCTCCTCTGAGTGGTCCTGTGCTGATTGGGGGGCAGATCAGCTGTCCTTGCTGTGTCCCAGTGATCCCCTGGTGCGCCCGTCTCCCCCACCACCCCTGCTGCAAACACTTCCCATAGGCCGGGCCCTGCACCCGTCCCTTGCGATGACTCACCGGCCTCTGAATGGCTCCCTTTTTTCAGCTGTTCTGGCTCCTAGCTCCTGTGTGGGTCCACGTGAACCCTATTAGTGGTCTTGCTGTCCTGGGGGCTGCCAAGGCCCTCTTCTCTCCTGCTGCCTCCATGTAACTCCATCTGAAGGGCACAGCTGCGGCTTCTGCCAGCTCCTGCTCCATGAGCTCAGCAGCTCCAGCATTAAAGCAGCTGTGGCCCGAAATTCTCAGAGCAGCTTTTTCTTTCTCTCATCGTGGTTTCTCCTGCCTTCATGACCTCCGTAGGTCTCGCCTCCTCTTCCCCTAAGCTCCAGCAGCCCCAGCTTGACTGATGTTACATTTTTATAGTTGCAAATTTGGTTGATTTGTGGGAGAGAGTGACGCTGGGGACCATCTATTTCACCATCTTGACTGGATCTACCTCCCTCATTGTTCTTTTATATGATCAGAATAAGAAAATAAAAAGATGAAGTGAGGTAGATTCAAAAAGAAAATGGCTGATAATTATCCAGAACAGATGAAAGATAAGGAATCCAGAGATACGGGAACCCCAAAGCATATCAATAATGATTTCAGAAAATAATTGAATTACATCATCGAAGTACTTAGAGAAAATGACTGTTGACCTAGAATCACGAATCCAGCAAAACTATCAACAAGAGTGAGGATGGTTAGCCATGGAAGTGACTAGAAATAATTTGGATTATGCATGATAAATATAAGGGTACTACTAAAAAACCCAGAGTTTATAACTCCCACGCAAGTAGTAGAGAAAAATGGAATGAGGAAACAAGAAGAAGGGGGTGGCGGGTGGGGAGAGAGGGAAGAAAAAGGACAAATAGAAAGCACGGAGTGATGTGGTGAAATAGTCCAGACAGATATGAAATCACAATACCCCTAAATTGACTAAACTTGCCAGCTGGGGGAAAAAACCGAAAAAGATGTTAAGATTGAATGCTCCCTCCACCCCTACCCCCAAAGCTGTCAACTTGGTGTAGCAAACACACCTGAAACCTAAAGATGTACAAAGATTAAAAGTGATATAATGAAAAACATATACAAGGGATCTAGGTACCAAGTGAAATGTTATATTAGCATTAGGCAAAGTAGAACTTAAGACAAAAGAGCGTTGTTGGGGATGTAAAGCATATCAGTCAGGGACCCAGATGGAGGCAGATGGGCACATTCAAAGTAGGAAGATTAAGGAGAGTTAATTTACAAAGGGGTTAACTGCAGACATTAATGAGCTGGAGAACAAAGATACAAAAAGGAAGCTCAACAACACCAAAAGACATGAGATTAATCAATAAAAATGAGAAAGAGCCAAAACAGCATTAGGAATTAAAAAGATATAACTATGAATTCAGAAGTTTAAACAGATAGTGAGAAAATATGCCAAACAATTTAGGCCAATAAATTTGAAAGCAAAGACAAAATTGACAAACTTTTAAAAAGAATAACTTACTAGGGGGCACTGGCTGGTTGGGGGGTCTCAGTTGGTTAGAGTGTGGTGCTGATAACACCAAGGTCCAGGGTTTGATCCCTGTATTGGCCAGCCACCCCAAAAATATATAATTTACTAAAATTCTGATTCAGGAAGAAACAAAGCCTGAATAGTTCTGCAACTTAAATCAGTGATTTAAAAGTCTTGCAAAGAAAACACCAGGTCTAGATGATTCTATAGGCATGTTCCACCTATAGATAATTTAAGTTTAAAGAACAGATAATTTAAGTTTATGCAATATCCCCCATAAAATAGAGAAAGAGGGAGTACTCTCAATGCTTTGATGAAGCTATTTTAATCTTGAGGCCAAAATCAGAGCCAAGGTGGTACAAGAAAGGCCAATCACAGGCCATCTCACCCAATATATACTTATAAAAATCCTAAGCAAAATATTAGCAAACTGCATGCACACTGACATACAAAAGATAATATAGCAAGTTGAGTTTGTCCCAGGAATGCAAGACTGATTTAATGAATCTATTAATGTAATTCATCTCACTAACATAAAAGAAGAAAAAACGTGATCATCTCAGTAGATGCAGAAAATGCCTTCTATAAACTGCAATACTCAAGAAGAAGAAAAAAAAGCAAAAATATTTTCGCAAACCAGGAGTAAGAAGGAACTTTTGTAAGCTGATAAGGAGTTATCTTCCAAAAACCTACAGCAAATATTCTTAGTGTGAAATGTCAAAAACATTAGGGGCTGGCCCGGTGGCGCACTGCTACAGTGCGCCGCTTGGGAGTGTGGCGGTGCTCCCGCCGAGGGTTCGGATCCCACATACAGACCAGTTCCCGCTCACTGGCTGAGCGAGGGGTGGGCACAGCACCGAGGGTTGCGATCCCGTTGCCGGTCCCGGTCCGGTACGGGCGCAACACTGAGGGTTGCGGTCCGTTGCCGGACACGAAAAAAGGAAAAAAAAAAAAAAAAAAGACATTCTCATTAAATTCAGCAACTATATAAGGATATCCACAATTCCTACTTTTCTAAAATTTTGCATGAGAGATTGCAGTCAGTGAAGTAAGATGAAAGGTTTGGAGAGAATGAAAGAAATGGCCATTATTCACAGATAATATAACTTTATATGGAAAACAAATTAGGATACTAATAGATTATTAGAAATAATAAAAGGGTTAGCAACATGGACGGATTTAAGATCAATAGATAAAAACCAGTTGCATCTCTAGGAGCAAACAAAACACTGAATATTTTAGGACATGCTATATGGCAAAAACAAAGTGCTAGCAGTGAGTCTACGGAGAGTTTCATTTATCTATCAGTCAGGCTCCACTTAGAAAAACAGAAGCCATACTAGTTATTTTAACAAATAATTAAATAGAGGGAATTGGTTAAACAGGTGTTAGAGGACCAAAGAAGGAAAACATAACAGAGTCAATAACTGCAGGAAGGTGCTACTACCCCAGGGGCTGAGGTAAACAAAGGAGAGAGGTTGGGGTATGTCAACCTAGAAGCATGAAGGAAGAGCCCTCCAGAGTTGGGAAGCTGACCTCTAAGGAGATGGCATCACCGAGCTGATGCTGATATCAGGAGCCCAGAGGAGGTTCCCTGTGGAGCTCGGGCTCAGATTCCTAGGACAGCACTGCCTGGCTTAAGGAGAGGAGCTAGGAAGTGGAATTAACTGCTCCCATGGTGCAGGTGCAATTCCCCTTGGCAACCAGAGCTGCTCAGCCGGTTCAGTGACTCCCTTCTTTGCCTATTCCTTTAATGACATGAGAAGCTCAAGATGGCTAGGTGGGACCGCAACTACTAATTCGATAGAAACATTGTGTTCCCTGAAGGAAGCATTCTTGCCCTTGGAGCCTAAAATCTCCAAAAGGAAAGCAAAATGCTGCAGGTGGTGTATTAGGTGTAATGGTGAAGGGAACCACTCCTACTGTTCCTGGGCCTGTGCATTCTGGCTATGGAGGATATGTGGACAGACAGCACCATATGTTGGCCACTGACTCAAAGCATACACTGTAAGATGCCTGTAAGACAGAACCACTAATGTACACACGTGTAAAACTTAATGGGAGCTCTTGTATACTGCTGGTGGAGTATAAATGGGTACAAGCTCTTTAGAAAACAGTTTGTCACCATCTTGTAAAGTTGAGCATTTACATATCCTGAAACCTAGCAATTCCAGTCCTAAGAAAGTCTTAGGAGGCAAGCAGCAGCATTGTTTGTTATAGTTTATAAAAGCAAAAAATTGGAATCAACCCAAAACTCAATAGAAGAATGAACAACTGTTATATTCACATATTGGCATTCAGATATCTCAGAGGTGAAAATGGTTCAGCTGTAACTATTAGTGTTCCTTTTAAATTATAACATCTGATTTATAGACAGATGCAATATTTTCTAGTAATGCCATGAGGATATTAATTATAATTTTTTTTTCAAAGTTTTCTTCTGGCCTCTGCATTGTCTCTGTTTTCTCTGAGTTCCTTTTTTTCTATTTGTACTTTTGGAGTACAAATATTTGTACTTTTTTTTATTTGTACTTTTCTTCTACAGCCTTGTGATCATATGTTTGAGTGCATGTCCCCCAAAATGTCATTGGGAGGACAGTGTGCATGGAGGGCGGGGGCTTGTTGAGTGGTGGGAGTCACTGAAGGGATAAACCGCTCTTTTACTAGGGTGCTCCCAACCATCAGGATCTGTAGGTGTTTTCCATGGGCCCAAACAATGTCACAGTCAGTAATAACGGTAAGGCAGGGATACTTGTGCTGCCCCTGGCTTCAGAAGAGGCTCCAGTTTCCTGCCCAGGCGTTATAAGCACGGCTACCAACTTCTGGGAGCTGGGAAGGGAGGTGGGTTCCCACAGTCGGTACTCAAGCTTGCTTCTCACCATTCTCTTCCCAGTCCTGTGGCCCACTTCGCTTGGGCCTCTCTGGTTCAGTTGTCCCTTGGTATCCTGGCTGGAAGAGGAAGTGGTGGAGTTAAGGGGATTCAACGCTCTTTATAAGGAGCTCTGTTTTCTGCTCACTTCCCCTTCCTCCGCTCTGCAAGGCCATCGGCCAGTCCTAGATATCTGCTTTCCATCTTCATGTACTGTGGCTTGGGTTACAAACCTCTCAGTTTTATCAGTGATTGTCTATGTTTCTCATTCTCCTGTAGTTTTAGTGGGTGGTTGCCAAGAGGAGAAGAGCAACGTTCTTAACATGTTCAAATCAGAAATCCTCCCAGCCTCATTATGTTATTTCTTTTCTTTATGGAACATATACAAAAGTAGGGAGAATAGTACAGTGAAGCTTCACATACGTGCCCATCACCCAGCTTCCATGATGCTTGGTGTTTAGTCCTTCTTGTTTCATGTACAGAAAGCAGAGACTACTGTATTTATACGAGTATGTGTATACACAAACACAGAGACTACTTCCCCCACCACTAGATTTTTTTAAGGCAAAACATGGATAGTACATAATTTATCCCATAAATACTTTAGAGTCATTCTTCACTCACTCTGAATTACTGGAAGCAATAGTCTCCCTAAGCCAGAAACAGCGTAAGTATCCCCACCAAACCTTTTTTATTAACATGTAACATTGGAATTAGTAGCTCATGAAATTAGACAAAAGAACAAAATAAGAGGTAGTCATGTTTAAAAGGATGGGGAAATTGAAGTTATTTTTCAGATGATATGTTCCTATACTAGGAAAATACAAAAGAATTAACTGAAACAGAAACAAAAAGAGACCAGTAAATAGATTTCTATCTATAATCAACAACCAGTTATATTGTTGATATAATGAAAGAAAAGAGCTTTCTTAATAACGAAAGTTATATAAATATAATAAAAGGAAAGCTCTTTCTTAAAGGCAGGAACAAAAACCTCAATAAATCAAAATAATACAATCATCCATCCATACATAAATACAAAGTAAATAAATTGAAATATCTGATATCTTAGTCCATCTGGGCTGCTAAAACAAAACACCATAGGCTGGGTAGCTTATACATAACAAATTTATTTCTCATATTTCTGAAGGCTGGAAGTCCAAGGTCAAGGTGCTGGCAGATTGGGCATCTGGTTCATTGATGGCTATCGTTTTGTTGTGTCCTCACATGGCAGAAGAATGGAACGATCTCTCTCAGGCCATTTTTATTAATCCCATTCATTAGGGCTCTGCCCTCATGACCTAATCACCTCCCAAAGGCCTCACCTTCTAATACCATCACATTGTGTGTGAGGATTTCAACATATGAATTCTGGGGGACACAAATATTCAGACCATAGCACCTGGCAAGAAGCTTAATCATAAATTTGCAAGATATACTTGAAGAAAACTTTAGAGCACTACTGAAGGACAGAAAATCATACACTGTTCTTGGATAGACAGACTCAATATTGTCAAGTTGAAATTCTCCCTAAATAGATTATGAATTAAGTCCAGTTTTCTTCAGAATACATACAGATTTTTTTTTCCCCTTAACTTTGGAACTTGACAAAATGATTTTAAAGCTTAGTCTGGAAGAAGAAACATAAAAAGAGTTAGCCTATAAGGGGGAAAACGTCTAAAAAAAATCTATCCCCAGTGGGTACAGTCAAACATGTTATAAGCCTAGAGTAATTAAACAGTATGGTACTAATTCAGATACAGGGAGATGATTCAGGAGAGCGGAACAGAAAACTCAAGAACAGAACCAAGTACATAAGGAACCTAACGTGTGACAAGGGTGGCATTTCAAATTAGTGTGTGTGGACGTCAGTGGATCATTCAGTAACTGATTTGGGGGTAATTGACTAGTCATTTGGAAAAAATATAGCTGGAATCCTGCCTAAATCCCCACACCAAAAACTTTAGAGAGGACAAGATTTAAACACTAAGAAACATTGCTGTAAAAGTGGAAACAGGTGATTGTTTTCCACACTCTTGGCATAGAGAAGACTTTTTATGGATGACATTGCCTAAATCCCCACACCAAAAACTTTAGAGAGGACAAGATTTAAACACTAAGAAACATTGCCGTAAAAGTGGAAACAGGTGATTGTTTTCCACACCCTTGGCATAGAGAAGATTTTTTATGGATGACACGGGAACATAAAGTAGTATGGCCATTATGGAAAACAGTATGGAGGTTCCTCAAAAAATGACAAATAGAACTACCACATGATCCACCAATTCCACTACTAGGTATACATCCAAAGGAAAGGAAATCAGTACATTAAAGACATCTGCACTCCCATGTTCATTGTAGCACTATTCACAATAGCTAAAATATAGAAGCAACTCAAGTATCCTCAGTGGATGAATGGGTAAAGAAAATGTGCATATGCAATGGAATACTACTCAGCCATTAAAAGGAAGGGAATCCTGCCACTAGTGACAACATGGATGAATCTGGAGGACATTATGTTAGGTGAAATAAGCCATGCATAGAAAGTCAAATACCACATGATCTTTCTCATAGGTAGAATCTAAAACAGTTGATCTCATAGAAGTAGAGAATAGAATGGTGGTTACCAGAGGCTGGAGTGGTTAGTGGGAAGAGGAGATTGGGGAGATACTGGTCAAAGAATACATATTTACAGTCAGATAGATCAAGAGAGCTATTGTACAGCATGGTGACCATAGTTAATGACCATATAATACACTCTTGAAAAAGGTAAAGTGTTCTCACCACAAGAGTGATAACTATGTGAAGTGATGAAGTAATGAATTTGTTTTTTGTTTTTTTGGTGGCTGGCCGGTACAGGGATCTGAACCCTAATGCATTTGTTAATTAGCTAGATTTAACCATTCCACAATGTATATATACCTCAAAACATTGTGTTATACATGACAAATACATACAATTTAATACGTCAATTTAAAATTAGTAAATTTGAAAAAACCCCACAAAACCCAACTGGTAATTATTACTAAATTAAAAATGAAAAATTCTGCCTGGAAAACCTCTATACATTGAGTCAGGTGAAAATCTACAAACTGGGGTAAAATATTTTCTAGACATGACAAGGCCGAATTTTCTTACTGTCACAGGTTGGGTTTTCTGGGAGGCAGACACTGAGAGGGAGTTAAGAGTGGGTGAGATGTATTGGGCAATAACACCTGGGAAGGAAAAGTGGAGGAAGCAGGATCAGCAGGGAGAGCCGTGAGACCACGATGCAGACCTGCCAGACCGATGAGCTTGAGCAGGGACCACCTGCTGGAGGAGGCCCACCCTGGCAGAATGGCTGGGCTTGTACACTCAGGGCCACCCTAAGAAAAGCACAGTCTTGGTTTCCTCCTCTTTCTTCTGGGGACAAGGAACTCCACTCTGAAAGGAAACCACCGTGGTGGTGGGTGTACTGATGGAGGCACTGCAGGTCAAAAGGTTGGCATGCATGTGGTCACAGCACTTCGGCAAGACCGCAGAAAAACATGGACAAAATACATGAATAGGCAGTTCATAGGAAAAGAAATATGATGTCCAACAAAAAGAAAACGAAACACACATTAATTCATAATTAAAGAAATAAATTAAAACTACTGTGAGGTAGCATTTCCCATTTAACAAATTGACAAATAGGAAAAACATATTATGATACCCAGGTTGATGAACGTCTTGGGAAGCAAGGATTTATACACATGTATTAATTAGAGGGTAAATTATTATAGCTTTTATGGAGGGAAATTTGGCAATATCAGAATTTAAAATGTACTATACTCATTGGTAGAACAATATGAGCCATGGAAATATGATTTTTAGATATATGTGTACATGTATAGGAGGATGTTCATTGCAGTTTTGTTTATAATAGAAAAAAAAATTAACCAAAAGAAAAAAAAGGCCACTCATTTTTTCTTCAGCAGAACACTGGCTAAATAAAGGTACACTAGACCTATTTTTAAAAATTAAGTATTGGCAGCAGAAGACGTCTACAATATATTGTTAAGAAAGAAATTCTGCAGTTCCTTATCTGACGAAAGAAGCTGCAACTCAAAGTTGTTAGAGTAAAGCAAAAGGGGTTCTACACCTATATAGGTACAGAATATGCATTGAAAGATTGCAAAGAAACTAAGCGTTATCACTGGGAAGGGTGTTTGCATCAGTGGGAGGGCAAAAAGTGTGGCTTTAATTTTTATGATATCCCCTTCTATTCTGTTTGGATACTTTAAAAAATAATTTATAATAATATATAATTACGAAAATTCATTTGGAACACAGCTATCATAGTCCTTAGGACCAGTTGCCAACTATTTCCAGTTGTGACCCTTCCTGGGCCATGGTCAAATTACATGGTCTAATTGCGTATAGTTGGATGGGTGACTCATCTGGCCAAGGGTGAGTAGAAGTAAACTGCGTCAGTTCTTGGCAGAAGATTTAATTGTCAATGTGAGATCCTCTAGAACTCTCCTTTCCCTCTAGTGAGGTGACTGGCTACGTTTAAGATGGTGGGTATTCCATCAGCCTGGGTCCCTGAGACTGTGATGAGTAGAACCCCCTCCCCCTGCATTGATCTGCTATTGACGTGCCACGTGTAGTGAACCTACAGTGGTGTAGTCAAAAGGAATATCCATAATTATCTAAAAAGGTTATTAAATTAGTCTTCCCTTTTCCAAATGCATATTTGCTGTGTGGCCAGATATCTTTCATATGCATTAACCAAAGTAATGTATCACGACAGGTGGAATGCAGCTGCCTTCTAGTAAGACAAACATTAAAGAGATTTGCAAAGATGTAGGACAGTGTTATACTTCTCACTGAAGTATTTTTGCTTTGGAAAATATAGTTATTTTTATAAAATATGTTGTTTATGCTAACATGTAATTGGTTTATTAGTTTTAACTGAATAAATAAATATTCAAAAATTTTGTTTTAATCTAATGCAATAAATATCAATGGAAAAAACCCACTCAAATAAAGGTTCTTTGGAGTTTTCAATAATTTTTAAGCTTGTAAGGGAGTCCTGAGATCAAAAAGTTTGAGAACTGCTGATCTAGACTATTTTGACTATTTCGGCAATTACGAATGTACAAATATTTAAAAATTGCCGTCAACGATGGCATGGCCTATACAAACAACTCAATTTTTTATTCTGTTTTTGGAAAGCTTTTTAAGTGATAGTTTTTGTTTGTTTGTTTGTTTCCTGATTAGAAACTAACTCACATTCAGTAGAAACAAATTGGAAAATGCAGGAAAAAAATGAGGAAGAGAATATCACCCACAGTTTCACTACTTGGAGACAAACATATTGGTGCGTTTGGGGCATTTTAGTATGTTTCTTTGCAGCGCTTTTTCTCACTTACTTCCCACCCACATAATTATGAAAATACAAATACATAGGCACACGTAAATGCCCGAAACAATTGGGAACAATACTCTTTGTGAAGCTAGGTCTCTTTCTTTTCAATTCACAGAATTAAAGTTAGAATTTAGTTAGACAAATTAAGTTATAATTGTTTCGTGTATCAAATATTCTCTGAAAACGTACTTTTAACATCAGTGGAAAATTTCATCAATATACCCTGTATTCTGTGAGCCCCAGTCAAATAAATTGTCTTCAAAAATCTTGAAGATCAAAAACTTCAGTGGTACCCTACTGGCAACTAAATAAAATTAAAATTGTATTTGTTTAAAATAAAGTTCGTGGATGAGTGGCTCATTTTCTCCATCCAAAAATCTTCATATGAAAGTACAATAAATTTTAGTTCTGAATAAATTTTCAGGGGCTTATTCTTGGCCCAAATCACCAAGTGTGTGATTTTTCCCTCAGTGTGTGAGAAAAAAGAGCTTTGTGAAACTCTAAAACTTTAAAACGTTTTGTGGTTTTTGTATGTTTTTCCCATGAAAAAAGAAACAATGAATAGTTTTCATTTTCCAAGCAAGCATCTACTAAACCCCAGGCAGAAGTGCCAGACGTCACACCATTCCTGCTGTCTGTGCTTTGGACCACACCATTGTAAACCCAGAATACCAAAAGGGCACAGTTGCCCAATTAAACTTTTAACTTTATCTCTCAGTGTTTTTATTGCTGGTTTTAAAAAAGTCACTGTCCAACTCACAGCGTGTCGGTCTTACGAGTCTGGTAAAGCACCAGCTTTCTCTTTCTGTTTAAAGCCCAGGGCCTGGGGTCCGGGAGCAGCTTGGTGAGCCCTCATGGCTTCAGGTTCCTTCGCAGGCTTTTCTTTTCCGGTGGGTGGCGGTATTTCACTTTCTAATCCTCATTTCTATTGGCGACTTCTCAACATGCATAAGGGTAGCATAGATTTTCTTTTCAGAAGAATAAGCTGAATTCATTTATATTCCATCTCCTCCCCCTGCCGCTCCCAGTCTTATTAACCTGTTGGTTGAGTTCACTTGGAAAACTGTTTTGAGTACGTCACAGCTTAATGCTATAGGTCAATGATGTATAAATTTCTAGGGGAAAGGGTCTCATCCTGGGAGTGTCTGTGTATAAAATAACACAAAACATTCTCACAAATGACATGAATATATTTGGGGGGCAACGATCGAGGTAGGCCATTTTGTGGGCCTACCCAGCATCCACAGCCTCTTCTTCCTACCTGATTAGTTCTAGAAATCACACCTCTCTCCAGGCATGTGCCGTAGGAGCATCTGACCCAGCCCTGGCATCACAAAGGGAATACAGAGGGTGGCTTTGGGGCTTAGAGGGAGTAGTTTGAGTCAGTGTGGTGGCGGTGGAGGTATGTTACTGTGTCTTAAAGGTTAACATTTATTCAATCTTTCTTTTATTCACTTAATAAAAATGTTCCAGATGTATCAGATTTCTATTGCTACATGATAAATAACCACAAACACAGTGGCTTAAAACAACATCCATTTATTTACTTTCAGTTTGGTGGGTTGCAATCTGGGCATGATGTGCCTGGGTTCTCTGCTTGGGGTCCCACAGGCTACCATCAAGGTGTCAGGGGGCTGCATTATCCTCTGGAGCTTGGGGGCCTCTTCCTAGCTCACATGATGTGGCAGACTCAAGTTCCTGTGGTTATAGGATTGAAGTCCCTGTTTTCTGGTTGTTCATCCACTGGGGACTGCTCTCAGCTCCTAGAGGCAACCTGCATTCCTTGACATAAGACCCCCTCTATCTCCAAACCAACAGGTATTCTCCCCTGGGTTAAGTTCTTCTCGCACTTTGACTCTCTCTGACTTCTCTGTGTCTGACATCCAGGCCCACACACGTAATCTCCTTATCCTTTAGGTTAACCGATTTGAGAATCTTTCTTTCATCTGCAAAATTCCTTCACAGCAGCACCTAAATAAGTGTTTGATTGAATAAGTGAGAGAATATATGAGTACAGTGAGGGCTGGGAATCTTGAGGGCTGCTATAAACTGAATGTTTGTGTCTCCCCCAAATTTATATGTTGAAACCTAATCCCCAATGCAATGGTATTAGGAGGTGAGGCCTTTGGAAGGTAATTTAGGTCGTGAGGGTGGAGCCTTCTTGAGCAGGATTAATTTATAGAAGGGACGCCAGAGAGCTCCCTTGTCCCCTTCCACTTGTGAGGTTACAGTGAACGAGGAAGCGTCTGGAATCAGGAAGTGGGGCCCTCATCGGACGTCGAATCTGCCAGAGCTCTGATCTCGGGCTTCCAGCCTCCAGAACTATGAGAAATAAATGTCGTTTATGAGCCACCCAGTCTATGGCATTTCGTTGCAGCTGCCGGAACGGTCTGAGACAGAGGCTGTCTTAGGATTCTGCCACCACACGATGGCTGAGCTCCCTGCTCTTCCAGAGTTCACACTCTTTAAGGAGGAAGTCAGGCGGGGGCACCTACAACGAACAAAGAAATGAGTAAACAAGACCTTTTCAGGGAGTGATGAGTCCTCGTGGAGAAAACAGACAGGGAGGCATTGAATGGGTGGCAGAGGGAGCCACTTTTTGTGGTTCTCTAGCAAAGGCCTCTCTGAAGAGGTGACATGGAGCTGGGAGACTGAAGGATGCCTGGAGCCATCCAAGAGCTGGAGACGGAGCTTTCCAGGGGACCGGGATGGCCCATGCGAGGCGGGAAGGGCCGAGCTTCCGAGCCGC
>NW_007728429.1:48808-49751 GCF_000696425.1 Galeopterus variegatus | reverse complement strand
GAGCCGCAGAGGCGGCGGGCCGTGCGGGCCATGGCGTTCCCTCCTCCGCTCCGACCCCGGGAGCCGCTCCTCCGCCACCTCGGCACCTGTGTGACGCGTTCGACGGCCAGGGCTGAAGGCGAGGCCGGCCGGCGTGGTTCCCGCCGAAAGCCCTGAGGCCCCGGGAACACCCCTCCGCCCCTCCACTTGACCGGAAACCGGCGCCCGGGGACGGGGCCCAGCAGAGCGCACGTGACCGGAAGTCGGCGGAGCGTGCAAAGACGCGATGGTGTCCAGGTCCGTCTTTTCCTCAGAGGAAGTGAAGAGGACTTTAGTCATGCACGATGTATGAAAATAATGGAGGAAAGCGACCAAGCCCACCGGCCGTCTCAGCAGTGTGTACAGAAGCCCCAAGGTTCAGTGTCTCAGCTGTGCATCTGCAGAAGGTGGAGTGGTGGTGACATCACTACTGGATGGCTTGTTTTTTAAGTACAATTTAAAGATGTGCTTTTTGAGGCAGAAGAGGGGTTATGTCAAGCGGAGACACGGATGCCAAAGATTTGGTGCAAATAGCTTATTTGGGAGGTGACTCTGGGAAGCATGGTCAGGTGGGGGGAGGGAAGAGAGACAAGCTGTTAAAGGGTGGGTTAGTGAGAGGGTTAATGCTGTGAACAACTGGGGCTCATGTCTGAGGAGCACCCTCAGGGAGCCTGTGTAGGACCCACCTGGGCACTGTCCCACCGAGGGGTGAGGAAGCTGGGAACTGCTTCCCTAATCCCCGTACCTCCTTGGTTGAAATTGCTCCTGTGGGCATTAACTCTCTGGCACTTTCAGCCTGCCCTGCCAACGGGCTGAGCATACTTTCTGGGCCAGAGGACACTGTTAGGCAGAGAGTCACAGGTGCTGGGGCAGGAGGGCATCAGCATATACAGGAACTGAAGCTGTGGGTGACCTTTGAGGAGGG
>NW_007728429.1:46814-48459 GCF_000696425.1 Galeopterus variegatus | reverse complement strand
CTGGGGCAGGAGGGCATCAGCATATACAGGAACTGAAGCTGTGGGTGACCTTTGAGGAGGGTTCATCACTGGGTAAAGGTTGCTGTGATTTTCACTTGGCTCTTGAGCCTTACACGGAGCTCCCTCTAGTTGGTAGCTTCATGAGAGTGGGGTACCCTGGGCTATGGCTGCAAGTAGGCCCTCTTCTTGGCCAGCCCTAAAGAGGGGTCTGCTGACCCCCACCCCTATAGCTAATACTGGGAAATTCATAACTTTTGGCTACAAGTGACAAAAATCCAGCTCTTTCTCCCTCTTCTGTTTTCATTCTCTGTGTTTGTGTTGTTCTCTCCTCTCAAAGGCAAAATCTGTTTTTCCCAAAAGCTTGAGAAGAAGAGTCACAAGGAGGAAAGTGCTTGGCTCATATTGGGTCACTGCATTGATCCTGTGGCCAGAGGAATGGGCTATCCTGTGTCACGTGGCCCTGTAATTGAAAGCCTCACTGGGACCAATGGAATCACCTAAGGGTGGTTCTAGGCAGGCAAAAAACGTATATCCACTACAATTTCAATTTGTATCATGCTTTAAGACATCGAAGCCCATTTAGATGGGACCTGTGAGATCATAAGCTATCTGCTGAGGAAACTGAGGCTCAGGGTGACTAGGAAGAGGCCATACAAATTTGACTGCTGGAGAAGGTTTACAAGAGTGAGGACAACCATGGCAGGAGACTGTGGGAGTTGTGGAGCAAAATGGTAAATGCTTTTCTACAGACATGAGGTTCTGGCTCACCCCATGGCCATCTTGCAGAAGTAGCTCTCTCTAGTCCTGCCAGAGATGCCAGCCTTGGTCAAGGCAGCAAAGCCTCCTGCAGAAGCTCAGTTCCCCAGAGAAGCCGAGGGACTGTTCCTCTTAAGGGCAGACTCCAGGGACCAGCAGTGTGTCCTCTACCCACTCCAGAGACCCAGGGGGATAGCCAATGAATGATTCATGAAAGTGGAGGGGGAGGGGGAGGCGGCTTCCTCCACCATACAGTCCATCCTTAAGCCTTTCTGTGCTGTGGAGAGGGATGGGGCTACCTGGTTTACCTTCCATCTGCTTCTACCTTTTGTGTATCTCCCCATTCAAGGTTGCCCTTGATGATGGTTTAACTCAATTTCTCTTGGATAACTGCAGAAATAAAAAAGAATAGCCGCAAATGAAAGAATGTACTTTCTATATATATATAATGTGTATATATATATTTACTTTTTAATTGATAAATGTCCTTTCTAAAGGCTGAATTCTAAGTCAAATAAGCCAGGCACAAAAAGACAAATACCACATGATCTCACATGTGGAATCTAAAGAAATTGAGCTCATAGAAGTAGAGAGTAGAATGGTGGTTACCAGGGGCTGGGGGAGGAGGGTGGATGGGGAAAGGAGAGATTTGATTAAAGGGCACAACATATCAGTTAGACAGGAATAAGCTTTAAGGATCTATTGCGCCAAGTGGTGACTAAATAAATAATAATGCATTGTATATTGCAAAATTGCTAAAAGAGTAGATTTTAAATGTTTTCACCACAAGAAATGATAAGTAGGTGAGGTGATGGATTTGTTGATTAGTGTGACTTAATCATTCCGCAATGTAAACATATCAAAACATCATGCTGTGCCCCATAAATAT
>NW_007728429.1:33164-46016 GCF_000696425.1 Galeopterus variegatus | reverse complement strand
CCAGGCATCTTCTAACCACCTTACAAATATTCCTTTATTAATGTGGGTTGGGTGTGCTTATGGGAGGCAGACAGAAGTCCCTGGAAGGGTGCTTTGGGCAGGAATTATGCTGCAAAAGGCTGTAGAAAAATAAGTCACTGTTAGACTCACAGAGAGAGGGAGGAAGGGATTTGTTCTCCATTCAGACAGTTTAACATAATCTTCTGTATCCCTTGACACTGTCCAAGTGGTTGCTGAAGAGATGATCAGAAGGAGATTTCACGATACTTTAAGAAGAGAGGGCTAGGTTAGGACAAGCCCACAGTCTAGGAAGCTCCAACAGTCACCCCTGCTTGGGCCATGCTCCTCAGGTGGCCTGGCCACTGCCAACACCTGGCTAAGCCATGCAGAGTACCACTAGGATGAGAGTCACCTATAGGCCTTGTGACCTTTGGCCTCTAGCTTGCCCTCTGAGCCTCAGTTTCCACATCTATGAAGTGTAAAATAGGACTTATCTCACACATGGATGTGAAAGTAGACACCTGTCAAGGATTTTTAGTAGTATTTTAAAAATGAAGCCAATCCCTCATTTTCCCATCCCCCTGGGTCTAGACACTGACCCCGGAACATCAAGTTCTCTCAAGGGCAGACAAGACCGGCTCCAACTCCCCTTTTTCTGGGTCACCAAAGGGGTGTTTTCTATGTTCCTATACCTGTTGACTTTTCTCTTAATGTGTTGGCTCCTTGATATATTGGTCTTTATGTTTTATGGGTTTACGGGAATACAGTTTAGGACTAGACCTGTTCTGAGGGTGTTTGGGGGATCCTGGGCTTGCAGGGGCTCTATTTCTTGGACCTTCTGGCAAAGGCAGGGGCGAGTGCATATGCTGGAGATGCTGTTAGGCCCTGTGGTTACAGAGAGACCTCACAGTCTAGTGAGGATTCTCACTGGATAGAATAAGGATGGAGAAAGTGCTGCAAGAACAGCGTCAGTAATAATAGGATCCATGGCCTATCAGCCACTGGCTATGGGCCTAGTTCTCTGCACAGATTCCCTTAATTAAGATGTGGGGCATGATGTGCACTGACAATAACTCCAGGGCCCAGGTTGCCCAAATTCCACCTGGGCTCCATCACCTCCCCACTGTGGGGTCTCTGCAGGAGCTGTCCCCAACAAAAAGCAATTGCCAAATGGGAAACTGCAAAGATCAGTCAGTGCCTGCCTGCCTCCCTGCCCCGGCACGGAGCTGCACGGCTGGGCTGGAGGACTTAAGTAGGAGGCTAACTGGGCTCCCTACTCCAAATCTTTCTGTAACACCCACGATAATGAGGTGAAGAGAGTAAAGAAAGAGCAACATGGCTATGTCAACCTCAAGGAAGCAGGCCATGGACAAGTTTGCCATCCTGAAGGATGGCAGCCAGGAGGGGAGGAGTTCCAGAGAGAGAAATACATATGAGACCTGGCAACCGTGACTGTCAGTAGGTGTGGTCGTTTCCTCATCTTGGAGTGGGACCTTCACCCTGGAGGGTGGAAATGAGGTAGGGAGTGGGGCGGGGGGATGGTGTACAGTCCTCCTCCTCCCTCTGTTCCCCATGATTCTGCATGTGCAGAGTTATTATCGTCATCCATCCTAGAGCGGTCTCTGTGTGATTAGCTTCCTTTGTAAGGGGATTTCCAGAGACACCCACTCAGACACTTCGCATTCGCCCAGAACAGGCTTTCCTCCGCCCAGAACAGTCTCCCCCAGCTGACGCCATGCTTGTCTCCTCACTTCACATCTTTACTGTATTAAATGGTACTCTACTGGGTTGAGTAGTGTCCTCACCAACCAAAATCATGTCCACCTGGAACCTCAGAATGTGACCTTATTTGCAAACAGGGTCTTTGCCAACGTGACTAGGTAAGATGAAGTCATACTGGAGTAGGATGAACCCTAAATCCAATGATTGCATACTTGTAAGAAGAAGAGAGGACTTGCAGAGATGCAGGGACAAAGGCCATGTGACGACAGAGGCAGAGTAGCTATGCCACATCAGGCCAAGGAGCCCCAGGGATTTATGGCAACGCTGGAGTAGAGGAAAGAGGCATGGAACAGATTATCCCTTGGAGCCTTCAGGAGGAACCAAGCCTGCTGACACCTTGATTTTGGACTTTTGGTCCAAAGTCTTAGAGAATAAATTTCTGCTGTTTTGAGCCACCCAGTTTGTGGTGCTTTGCTGCAGCAGCTCTAGGAAACAAAGGTAGTTACCCTCTGACCAAAGCCTTCCCTTCAGTCGTTGTCACTGCCCTGCCGCGCCCCATCGCTTGTCACCACCTAGCATTGTTTTGAGCCACCCAGTTTGTGGTGCTTTGCTGCAGCAGCTCTAGGAAACAAAGGTAGTTACCCTCTGACCGAAGCCTTCCCTTCAGTCGTTGTCACTGCCCTGCCGCGCCCCATCGCTTGTCACCACCTAGCATGGTGTATGTTTTACTTTTGTCTGACTTATTGTCTGTCTCCCTCCTTAGAATGTTAACTCCACGAGGTGGGGATTTCTGTTTTGTTCCCCGCTGCATCTTCAGCTTTTAGAACAGTATGTGGAAAATAGAAGGCACTCAGTAAATATGAGTATTTGTGAATGAATGAATGAGTGAATGACCTTGGTTTCTGATTTATTCCCTTTCCTTGAGATTACATGGAGTCACTTGTTCTTTTTATGGAATTGTTGGAAGCAAAAGAGATAATCCTACAATCCTAACTCCCTGTCACTCAAACAGGAATAATTAAACTAAAAAAGGTACTTGTTAAACCATGGATATGATGTGCATCAGCAGAGATTTCCCTTATTTTACTGTGGCCTCAGCAGATTGACAAGTTCTTACCCCGTCTTGACATCGCTGTACAGAGTTTGATGGTCTTAATCTCCAAAATGCAGCTAGGAAAGGAAACTCAGAGGCTAGTTCTTCAGTGGTGGACCCGTGGGTCCTGACCCCTTGAGTCTGGCCAGTTTTTTTTTTAATCTAAGTTGCTCTTGTGGCTGGTTCAGAATTGGATGACAGCCACTAAAGATGGCCCTAGTCACTTATTCATTGGAGAAGCACACTGTACACAATTGTTCGGCCAAATGCTAACAATCGAGGATAGGACAGTCATGCCAGCTATTGTCTGGGCTTCAGGGAGCAGCACGTGCCTGGGATTGGCAGTTGGCACTAAAACAATAATTGGCATCACAAACAGGCAGGAACCGAGAGGGACAGCTCACCAGAGGAGAGAGGGCTGTACCAGCCACCACTTAGAAAAGGCCAGGTTGCCACCAGCAGTAATGAGGACAGTCTCACCAATAAATGGCAACAACCTGTTCCAAAGGCCAGTCACGTCCAGTGGAGTGGCCAGGAAGGCTGCATATGACAGGTGGAAGGGGGACTGGGGAGAGGGAGAGAACACTGGCTGACATGGAGGGCGTGTTGGGTGTCCTGGGACCATTGATTTGAGACCATCCCTCAAAACTTACAGGTGAGGGGCTTGAGGCCTAAAGAGAGAGTGTGAAGCCAAACAGAGCAGAGACAGGAAATGGAAAGAAGAAAGGACAGTAGAGGAGAGAAGGAGGGGGACAGATGGATTGTGCATCCTGGTAATGATTTTTGTGACTGCTCCCTGTCACTGAGGTCACTGGACTTGTCCTCCTGGTTGCTCTAGCTCTTCTTCAATCCTTCCAACAAAACCCCATTTTGGCTGAAGCTTTTGAATTGGGTTTAAGTCTCTTATAACTGAGAGAGTCCTGATGAATACCATAGAGGGGAGGAAGGGAAAAGGAAAGAGAGAAGAGAGGCTGTCCTAGGTCCAGCGCCTTGTCCCTGGTACCACTGTCATTCACCTTACCTTCCTTTGAACTCAGGTGTGTTGTCTTCAGAATCCTTCTTAACACAGTGCTCCAGACATTGGAGTTGGCCATCACTGAAACATACTTGTCATCCCTAATGTAGGGACTACACTTAGGTTATCAAATTCAATCCTTGCAACAACCCTATGGAGATGGCACCCTCACTCCACAAAGGAGAAAACTGATGACAAAGTGGGTCAATGCACTGCCTAAGGTGACACAGCTGGTACATGATCTACATAATCACTAAACCCAGGCTGCTCCTGCCATGCCCCGTGAAGTCATGTGGAGCATCACAGAGCCAGGGCTTCATGCTGGGACTTTGGAGCTATCCCCGTGTGGAGCTCCCTTTCCCTCTCAGTGAAAGAGGCCACTCCAAGGGGAAGTAGCTGTAAAATATGAACTGTCACCAAGTCCCAGTCTGAGGATGGCCTAGAAAGACAATTTGAGATTGGTCCGCCAGAAGTTGTTCAGGGAGTATATGGATTATACGAACCTTCGTCACAAATGCAGTCTGTCTGCAGATATCTTTGTCTGGAGAGGAAGGTTATTAAAGAATTCTCAATGCCCTAAAAGAACACAGTGAGATACACATGAGATGTGTATATCCCTGAAGCTGTTTATCTCATACATCTTTAACTACATTTGGTTATTTTTGTTGTTAAAATTAAGGTGTTCTTTTTCTTCCCCCCAAAATAGAACTACCTTGTAATGATTTAAACAGATGATTGCATTTTACTTGGAAAATGCAATCACGCTAAACAAATGTATTCTGAGCAGCCGTTGTTTCTTTTTAAAATCCTGGTGGACATCCAAACTAATGAATAGCTTCAATGCAAAAATGTCCTAAAATGACTTACATGTTTTGGTGTATTTGGGGGGTCATTTTATTTATTTATTTATTTATTTACTTTAAAATTTTACTTCTCAAAATACATTGTAGTTGATTTTCATGCCCCTTTACCCGTTCCTCTTCACCTTGGGGGTCATTTTAGAAAGACTTATGCAACCTATCCTTAAGGGGCTGGTTTTGGAAAATGGGCTGCTTTAGGACCAGAGTTTGAGTGATAATCAGATATTTGAGGTGATATATTAATGATCCTCACATCAAAGAACACATTTGCAAGTCATTTAGTTACGTGAATTTGCATGTAGTCTGGAATGAAGAATCCAAATAATAGAATCTTCCTCGTTCTCTATTTCTTTTGTCCCCAAAGGGTTGATTGACAAAGAGAAGGAAAGAGTGAAAGAGTAAGAGCGGAGAGTAGAGTCACAAGCAGTGGAGTCAGACTGCCTGGGTTCAAAATGTGGCTCCACCAAAGTGGTAGCCAGTAGGGCTGCCCACCAATGACCCATTTCTCCTCTTCTGGTACATGGCTGGCTGTACTTCCCCCCTCCTTGAAGTCAGACTGGGCCACATGACTTGTTTTAGCCAATGAGATGTGAGCTGAACTGATGATGTCATTTCTGGGGGAAGTCTCTAAGAGCCAGTGCACAATATGCTCATTCCCTTCCCTCTGTCACTCTCACAGGTGATGTCACAGTGGCAGAGAATCTGCCCCAGGTGAGGACACCGTGGAGCAAGGCCCCTGCCAACTTGTGATAGATAGAAAGAAGCGTGAGTGAGCAACCTCTGTTGTTTTAACCACTGAGGTTTTGGAAATGTGTGTTACCAACATATGCCCTAGCCTACCTGACTGATTCACCACGTGACCTTGGGCAAAGATCTTAACCTCTCATTTGTCAGTTCTCTTTTTGGCAAATAGAGATCCTGACATCCTGAGATTATTTTCAGAATTAAAGGGGATAATACATGGAAAGAGTGTGCCTGGTATACAAGTGCTCAATACATATTAGCTATTACTGTTTTATATGTGGACAGGTAGAAAGAATACTTCTCGATTATAAGAGCATCCTTTCGTGTAATGGTGTAGGTATTTGTGATTATGCATTAATATCTGTCCCCAGCCTGAGTTATGATTGAAGCTGAGAAGGTTGTGGTGGCAAGATCTTATCACTGCTCACTTGCTTTCTTGAGGGAGCTATTTGGTGAGGGTGGCAAGAGTATGGCATAGTCAGTGACCCCAAACGCCTGTGCATTTGAATGGCCAGCTCGCCCCACTCTCACCCTCTGTGTGTGTTGCCATGGAAACTTCTTTGTGTTGATGCAATGCATCCATCTGGATTTTTAATCTCTGTGAAGCAGAAACCAAGTTTGGCTAAATTAAGCAGGAAGGGGCTTAGAAAACAAACAAAAATTAAAAAGCCCCCAAACACTGCAAAGCTCACTGAGCCTCCAGGATGAGCAGAGCCAGACTTGAAGGCCACAAGGTCAGGGGCCCTGTCCTAAGTCATGCTATAGACTTGGCCTAGAGAAATCATCGCTGCTGGGCACAGACCCTTCAGACTGGCCCACTGAAGCCATTAGGGCTACTGGTAGAGCCACTGCTGCAGGTGCTGCTGGAGCTTAGTGCAGCTCCTGCTTCTGCCACTGCCCTCAGCAGACAGAGTCCTGTGGTCCTTTCTTTTTCCTTTTCTGTATATAGAGAGGGCTCTGCCTCATATGGTAGAGAATTTCCTCCCTTCCTTCCAAACTCCTTAACCCAATTTACAAAGCCCCTACCTTGCTAGGGCTCAAATCTAGCCCTTGGAATTCCACCACCTGCAAATTCCCTCAGATGAATCCTGCAGACATTCCGAGCACACCGTGGTCACCCGAGAGCTCTGTAATCTCTTGTTTCTGTGCCTTTGCTCATGCTGTTTGAACCCTCATCTTCCCTTCAGTTTCTGCATCTGTTGCCACACAGATCCAGTGTGTTTGTCACCTGGATTACTCCTCCAGGAAGCTCTCCAGATGGCACATGCTCAGGGCAGGAGCTCTACCTTCGTGCTCTTATAACACTTAATCACACTGCACTTCATTTGTTTGTTTCTCTGTCTATTCTCACCAGACTGTAAGTTCCCTGAAGGCAAGCTACGTGTCTTATGCACTCCTGTGTCCCTAGTCCTAGCACAGTGCCTGGTGCATCTTATGGTTCAGGAAATAGTGGGGAAAAAATGAGCAATGCTGAGAAAATCAGGAAGGTGCAGGCTGCCTCTTACTTCATGCTCTCAGGAAAAGCCATCCTGCCTGCTTGACTCTGCTCCTGGCAGGAGCATAGTGGGATAGTGTGGTGGGGAGAAGCCTGCTACCTCCTTAATGTCCCTCTCACAGGTCTGGGCCACCTTCATACCCCATAGATTCTCCTTTCATTGATGGCTTTGGGCAGGTGATGATTCTTTTTGAGACCAGAGGTCTTCCTAGAAATTATCATTTCAGCCCAAATTGCCTCTTGGTGTAACATGGTCCTTGTGTTTGTTTCCTGGGGCTGCTGTACCAAATTAGCACAAATGGGGTGGCTTAAAACTTTAGGAATTGATTCTCTCACAGCACAGGAGGCTAGGAGTCCACTATCAAGGCATCAGCAGGGCTGCACAACCTCTGAAGCCTCTGGGGCAGAGGCTGTCCTTGCCTCTACTAGCTTCTGGTGATGCTAAGTAACCTTGGCTTGTGACTGCATCACTTTAATCTTTCTTTGCCTCCATCTTCATGCCACTGACTCCTCTCTCTTTTTCCTTTCTCCCCTCTTCTAAGGACACTTATCATTGGATTTAGGGCCCATTCTAGTCCAAGAGGATCTCATCTTGAGATTTTAATTACATCTGCAAAGATGTAATACCAAATAACATCACATTCACAGGTTCTGAATGGCTGTATATTTTGGGGGTGCACCATTCAACCCATTACAGTCCTCATGGTCACTCTCTGATGGGTGACGTAGAAAGGCTTGAGAAGTGTCCCAAAGCCGCCTTTCACATGATGTGGGAGGACGGTCCATCAGAGAGAGCCTTGTTCTTCCTTACTTTTTGTGCCTTTGGGGATTTGGGAGTCCTCGGGCACACAACCTCCCTCCATCCTCCACGTGCGTGCACAAGTTAAGAAGGCTTGCTCACCCTTGCAGAGTGTCACCAGGTGACTTTCCTGTTCCCAGGATAACTTTGGAACCTCTCCAGCCTGTCACAGATCAGGCCTCCACACAGCATTCCTGGACCAGACTCTTGGGTTAAACCAACACACACTTGGAGCAGGAGACCCTGTCCACAGTCTATGGTTGACTCCTCTGGAAGTCACCTTTCTTTGACAACAGAATGCCAGCGTGTTTATGGGGACACTTGGGGAAGGGATCTCAGCATGAGTTCACTCCTGCTTCAGCCACAGAGAATCAATCATGACTGATCTAAATTGGTTTAGTAATCTCATCCTCTTGTTTTTTTTTAATTTTTAAATTTTTTTTTTTTAAAAGATGACCAGTAAGGGGATCTTAACCCTTGACTTGGTGTTGTCAGCACCATGCTCTCCCAAGTGAGCTAACTGGCCATCCCTATATGGGATCCGAACCCATGGCCTTGGTGTTATCAGCACCACACTCTCCCAAGTGAGCCACGGGCCGGCCCTCATCCTCTTGTTTTTTAATTGGTCTATAAGAGTGCTCATGTGACCCAGTTCTGGCTAATGAGATACAAGAGAGAGTCTGCCGGGGAAGGCTTCCCTTCCCAAAGGAAAAAACAAAGACTTGTGGGGAGAGGGCCTTTTGCCCCTCCCCACCTTCTTACCTGGAACTTGAACGTGATGTCTGGAGTTGCAGCAGCCATCTCATGACCCTAAGTGTCAAGCATATGACAAAAACTAACAATTGAAGATGCCAGTCCAGAAAATAGAGCCAGGGTCCCTGGCATTATCATCAGGCAGCTGAACCAATATCAGCGACTTCTGGATTCCTTGTTATGTGACCAAAATTACCTACATTTAAGTCAGTAGAAATTAGGTTGCCTGTTATTTGCAGCTGAAAGTATTCCTAAAAGATACAGATTAGAAAATAAGGATTCAGCACATAAACACTAGAAGGTAATTAACCTTAGGTCCATCGTTATTCAAAGAAATTGGCCAACAATTTTATTACCTATTTCCTATCTAGACAGGTCAGCAAGAAGATTTCCAGCTCTTGGACATGGCTCCAGCTAAGTTACATTTCTAAAACCTGACAGCAAACGTGGTTTGCAGTGGGTGGGGCACCAGGAATGACAGTGTTACTGTGAGCTCAGGTCCTCTGCCCCTCAAGAAGAAAAGAAAAAGACTCAGAAGTCAAATGGTTGGTGTTAGAAAGCAGATGTATTCAGCTGAAGGAGATGGTAGGCTATCCAGTTGCAAAGACTTAGATTTACTGGGGGGATTTTAAAGATGGGGTTGAGGTAATGGAACGTGGGAAATTAAAAGCAGGAGATAAAGGGGTCATGAGCTATGAGGGCTTCATGCAAGTTACCAGATGCAAAGTCTTGCCAAGACTCCTTCTGGTTTCTGTTTTCATCTTCACTGTTATCTCAGAGCCCAGCAAGATTTCAATTTGCTCCGGAGTAGAATTGGCCTCTCTGCAGCTTTGCAGAGCTCTGGTTAACATGGCTGGTGCCCAAGGTCAGGTTTCAGACATTTGGCCTGATCACTTCTCAAAACTCTACAAGTCTCCAAGAAAGAACTGTTAGTTTTGCAAAGAGAGTGGAGGAAAAAACCTGTCATTTTTACACCCTCACCCCCTGCTGCAGCCCACGCAGTTTTAGGTCTCAACATGGCTTCAGTCCTGCTCACTCCGACAACAGTAGCAAACATGTATTGAATACTTACTGTGTATAAAGCAAGTGCCAGCTGCTTTACAGGCATTGTCTTCTTTCATTCTCATGCCAATCATACAGAATCGGTATTAGTATCATCTCTATTTTGTAGAAGGCACAACTAAGTTCAGGGGTGTTAAGTTACAGATAATAAGAGGTGAAGTTGGATCCAATCTCAGGTACCTCTTAGATACTTGGCTGGACTTCTCATGTTTCTTAAGTTTCATACTATTTGAACTGTTGTTTGGGAGGACGGAAGCACATATTTAATGTCCTTAATAGCCCTCGTTTGCAGATTAAACCCCAGATTCTGCAGCTTGGCATTTAGAGCATTGCATAAGATGGTCCCAGTTTACCTTTTCAAGGTTGTCTCCCTCTGGCCTACTTTGCACGGCCTTTGCTCCAGTTGAGTGAACTACTCACTGGTCCCTGGGTAATCCCCATACCTTTTCACTTCCGGCCAAGGCTCTTGCTATTCCTTCCACCTGGAATTACAGGCTACCTCTCCCACTCCCTTCCTGTCCAAATGAGACCTGTTCATCAGGGCCCATCTCTTCCAGGAAGCTTTCCCAGGTTCTCCAGCTGCAGGAATGGAGATGTCCACTTCTCCTTCATGTGATCATTGCTTGTGAACACGACACATCGGCCCCCACTGCAGTGAGAACTTCTTAGGTGGGATTTTAGCATGTTCCGTAGCAGTGTTTCCTGCCAGTGCTCAGCACAAAAAACAGACTTATTACAAAGTTTGTTGAACATCTCTCTGAGCATCTTAGAGGAATAAAAAACTAAGGGAAGGCATTACTAACTTTAAAAAAACAGCTTTATTGAGATATAATTCACATACCACACAATTTACCCATTTAAAATGTACAATGAATAGCTTTTAGTATTTACACAGAGTTGTACAACCATCACCACAATCAATTTTAGAACATTTTCATCATCCCCTAAGGAAACCCTGTATCTATTATCTATCATCACCCCATCATCCCTAGACAGATGCAAATCTACTCTCTGTCTCTATGGATTTGCCTTTCCTGGATATTTCATATAAACGAGTTCGTGCAGTATGTGGGTTGTTGTGACTGGTTTGAAGGTTCATCCATGCTGTAGTGTGCACTAGCACTTCATTTATTTTTATTGCTGAATAATATTCTGGCATTACTAACATCTGTAAAAGGCATACTTTAGCTGGACATTTTAGGTTCCTGAATAACTTTTCAAATAGGGGTCCCTTGCTCTTCAGTCACTGGTATTGTATGAACAGGTCTGTCCTGCTTGCAGTGAAGCAGCGCTTGGACATCATTTGTGCTGAGCAAGGAGAGAAGGAGGCTGCCGGGAGGAGTGGTGTCCCCAGCTCTGACTCTGTTTTGTTCCTCGGCTCTCAGCCTGAAGGCTCATGAACAACTCTATTTAAAGGTTCAGTGTCCTGGAACTAGCTGAGAATTGGTGGCTTTTGAGACACACTGAGCCAGCTGGCAGGGCCATAGGCTCACCCTGCTGTGTGTATGTACAAGGGTACTTCAGAAAGTTCATGGGAAGTCTCATATTAACTTTTAATTCTGTTTTTCCACAAACTTTTTGAAGTACCCTTTTGTGTGTGTGCATGTGCATGTGTGTGTGTGTGTGTGTGTGTGTGTGTGCAGGGGTTAATATTGACAGCTGGAAGAAGCACTTCTCTGCACACCCAGACTCAGGTGTTGCTGCTCAAGAAGAAAGATCTGGAAGGTGAGAGAGCCAGTGAGGGCAGGGGATTGAGGAAACAGATCCACACAGATGTAGCCACCTCTACCCACAGGGTCGGGTCCAAGGAAGCCACTGCTGTCTCTACGTCCTCTTCCCTTCCTCCCCAACTATGAACTGAGCACCTGTTGTGCAAAGCAATTGAGAAAAGCACAACGTACAAGACGAACAGGGCTCTTGCCTTCACTGAACTTACGATCTTGAGGTGGAGATGCACACAAAGTTACTAGAAGCGAGGAGATCAAATGTTCTCATCACAAAGAAATGATGTATGTTTGCAGTGATGGACATGCTAATTAGCCTGATTTGAACATCACACAGTGTATTCATGTATGAAAATATTACACTGTACCCCATAAATATGTACAATTATTGCATACCAATTAAAAAATAAAATAACATAATTTTGACTTAAATAGAAGTACAGGAAGCCATGGGACTATATCGTAAGAGCATCTAAGATAGTTTTGGGATGTCTGGTTTAAGTGGGGCCTAATGTACCACACCTTGGTTTTACCTCTTGATTTCTGAGCCAAAGTGAGCTAAGGAAGTCAGGCAGGTGGAAATGAAAATATCAACAGCATTACTGATAAATACTAGGTTAGGGATGTGGCCTTGGCATGCAGCCACTGGGGACTCCCAATCATGAACCCTGAGGTTAAGCAGACTTGCCCACCCAAGCACAGCATGGGTGGCTCTGAACAACCATTGACCTTCCAGGCGAAGCCCTGCTGGCTGTGGCTGGGCCACTGCCTCTTAGGCTGCGTGGGTCTCATCAGTGCATGCTCAGTGCCTGTCTCAAACTCTCAGATTGATCGGTTCAGCTAAGAGGCCTGGGGAAGACTTGTTCCTTCCAACTGTCAGGGAGGGTATATGGGTCAGGGATCTCCAGAAAAACAGACTCAGTAGGACACACACACACACACACAGACACACACACACACACACAGACACACACACACACACACACACAGACACACATGAGAGTACTTCAAAAAGTTTGTGGAGAGATTTGTCTTACTGTTCAGTTCTGTTTTTCCACAAACTTTTTGAAGTACCCTCGTATATATCATTTTATACAAATGGAATTATATGTATATATATATATATGCACACACATACACTAATTGAATACTAAAGGATTATGAAGGTCTTTGGGGAAAAATTAATAAAGCTCCTTGTAGTAGTTGGCTAGGGCTGCCGTAACAAAAATAGCACAGACTGGCTGGCTTAAACAGCAGGCATTTATTTTCTCACAGTTCTGGAGGCTAGAAGTCCAAGTTTAAGGTGGGGGCAAATTTGGTTTCTGATGAGGGCTCTCCTCCTGGCTTGTAGATGGCCACCTTCTTGCCTTTCTTCTTGTGCATGAGTCGGGGGTGGGGAGGAAGATAGAAATGGACAGAGAGAGATCTGGTGTCTCCTCCTCTTCTTATAAGGACACCAGTCCTGTCAGATTAGGGCCCTACCCTTATCGTCTCCTTTAACCTTAATAACTCCCCTAAAGACCCTATCTCCAAATATAGTCACATTGGGGATTAGGGCTTCAACATATGAATTTGGAGTCACACA